>NW_027436937.1:0-75228 GCF_047716275.1 Strix uralensis
CCAGGATTAGGCCTGCCTTAAAGCTGGGGTCAAAGCACTGCAGGACATGCCTGAGAGGAGTCTTGGGTGGGTTCTGGAGCAAACCTCTTGCTTTACAGGAGAAAAAAAATCCTGGGTATCTTCCTTGGAGGAGTCTGGGGTTGCAACCCAGGATTAGGCCTGCCTTAAAGCTGGGGTCAAAACACTGCAGGACATGCCTGAGAGGAGTCTTGGGTGGGTTCTGGAGCAAACCTCTTGCTTTACAGGAGAAAAAAAATCCTGGGTATCTTCCTTGGAGGAGTCTGGGGTTGCAACCCAGGATTGGCCTGCCTTAAAGCTGGGGTCAAAGCACTGCAGGACATGCCTGAGAGGAGTCTTGGGTGGGTTCTGGAGCAAACCTCTTGCTTTACAGGAGAAAAAAAATCTTGGGTTTCTTCCTTGGAGGAGTCTGGGTTGCAACCCAGGATTGGGCCTGCCTTAAAGCTGGGGTCAAAGCACTGCAGGACATGCCTGAGAGGAGTGTTGGGTGGGTTCTGGAGCAAACCTCTTGCTTTACAGGAGAAAAAAAATCCTGGGTATCTTCCTTGGAGGAGTCTGGGGTTGCAACCCAGGATTAGGCCTGCCTTAAAGCTGGGGTCAAAGCACTGCAGGACATGCCTGAGAGGAGTCTTGGGTGGGTTCTGGAGCAAACCTCTTGCTTTACAGGAGAAAAAAAATCCTGGGTATCTTCCTTGGAGGAGTCTGGGGTTGCAACCCAGGATTAGGCCTGCCTTAAAGCTGGGGTCAAAAACACTGCAGGACATGCCTGAGAGGAGTCTTGGGTGGGTTCTGGAGCAAACCTCTTGCTTTACAGGAGAAAAAAAATCCTGGGTATCTTCCTTGGAGGAGTCTGGGGTTGCAACCCAGGATTGGGCCTGCCTTAAAGCTGGGGTCAAAGCACTGCAGGACATGCCTGAGAGGAGTCTTGGGTGGGTTCTGGAGCAAACCTCTTGCTTTACAGGAGAAAAAAAATCCTGGGTTTCTTCCTTGGAGGAGTCTGGGGTTGCAACCCAGGATTGGGCCTGCCTTAAAGCTGGGGTCAAAGCACTGCAGGACATGCCTGAGAGGAGTCTTGGGTGGGTTCTGGAGCAAAACTCTTGCTTTACAGGAGAAAAAAAATCCTGGGTATCTTCCTTGGAGGAGTCTGGGGTTGCAACCCAGGATTAGGCCTGCCTTAAAGCTGGGGTCAAAGCACTGCAGGACATGCCTGAGAGGAGTGTTGGGTGGGTTCTGGAGCAAAACTCTTGCTTTACAGGAGAAAAAAAATCCTGGGTATCTTCCTTGGAGGAGTCTGGGGTTGCAACCCAGGATTAGGCCTGCCTTAAAGCTGGGGTCAAAGCACTGCAGGACATGCCTGAGAGGAGTCTTGGGTGGGTTCTGGAGCAAACCTCTTGCTTTACAGGAGAAAAAAAATCCTGGGTATCTTCCTTGGAGGAGTCTGGGGTTGCAACCCAGGATTAGGCCTGCCTTAAAGCTGGGGTCAAAGCACTGCAGGACATGCCTGAGAGGAGTCTTGGGTGGGTTCTGGAGCAAACCTCTTGCTTTACAGGAGAAAAAAAATCCTGGGTATCTTCCTTGGAGGAGTCTGGGGTTGCAACCCAGGATTGGGCCTGCCTTAAAGCTGGGGTCAAAGCACTGCAGGACATGCCTGAGAGGAGTCTTGGGTGGGTTCTGGAGCAAACCTCTTGCTTTACAGGAGAAAAAAAATCCTGGGTATCTTCCTTGGAGGAGTCTGGGGTTGCAACCCAGGATTAGGCCTGCCTTAAAGCTGGGGTCAAAGCACTGCAGGACATGCCTGAGAGGAGTCTTGGGTGGGTTCTGGAGCAAACCTCTTGCTTTACAGGAGAAAAAAAATCCCGGGTATCTTCCTTGGAGGAGTCTGGGGTTGCAACCCAGGATTAGGCCTGCCTTAAAGCTGGGGTCAAAGCACTGCAGGACATGCCTGAAAGGAGTCTTGGGTGGGTTCTGGAGCAAACCTCTTGCTTTACAGGAGAAAAAAAATCCTGGGTATCTTCCTTGGAGGAGTCTGGGGTTGCAACCCAGGATTAGGCCTGCCTTAAAGCTGGGGTCAAAGCACTGCAGGACATGCCTGAGAGGAGTCTTGGGTGGGTTCTGGAGCAAACCTCTTGCTTTACAGGAGAAAAAAAATCCTGGGTATCTTCCTTGGAGGAGTCTGGGGTTGCAACCCAGGATTAGGCCTGCCTTAAAGCTGGGGTCAAAGCACTGCAGGACATGCCTGAGAGGAGTCTTGGGTGGGTTCTGGAGCAAACCTCTTGCTTTACAGGAGAAAAAAAATCCTGGGTATCTTCCTTGGAGGAGTCTGGGGTTGCAACCCAGGATTGGGCCTGCCTTAAAGCTGGGGTCAAAGCACTGCAGGACATGCCTGAGAGGAGTCTTGGGTGGGTTCTGGAGCAAACCTCTTGCTTTACAGGAGAAAAAAAATCCTGGGTATCTTCCTTGGAGGAGTCTGGGGTTGCAACCCAGGATTAGGCCTGCCTTAAAGCTGGGGTCAAAGCACTGCAGGACATGCCTGAGAGGAGTCTTGGGTGGGTTCTGGAGCAAACCTCTTGCTTTACAGGAGAAAAAAAATCCCGGGTATCTTCCTTGGAGGAGTCTGGGGTTGCAACCCAGGATTAGGCCTGCCTTAAAGCTGGGGTCAAAGCACTGCAGGACATGCCTGAAAGGAGTCTTGGGTGGGTTCTGGAGCAAACCTCTTGCTTTACAGGAGAAAAAAAATCCTGGGTATCTTCCTTGGAGGAGTCTGGGGTTGCAACCCAGGATTAGGCCTGCCTTAAAGCTGGGGTCAAAGCACTGCAGGACATGCCTGAGAGGAGTCTTGGGTGGGTTCTGGAGCAAACCTCTTGCTTTACAGGAGAAAAAAAATCCTGGGTATCTTCCTTGGAGGAGTCTGGGGTTGCAACCCAGGATTGGGCCTGCCTTAAAGCTGGGGTCAAAGCACTGCAGGACATGCCTGAGAGGAGTCTTGGGTGGGTTCTGGAGCAAACCTCTTGCTTTACAGGAGAAAAAAAATCCCGGGTATCTTCCTTGGAGGAGTCTGGGGTTGCAACCCAGGATTAGGCCTGCCTTAAAGCTGGGGTCAAAGCACTGCAGGACATGCCTGAGAGGAGTGTTGGGTGGGTTCTGGAGCAAACCTCTTGCTTTACAGGAGAAAAAAAATCCTGGGTATCTTCCTTGGAGGAGTCTGGGGTTGCAACCCAGGATTAGGCCTGCCTTAAAGCTGGGGTCAAAGCACTGCAGGACATGCCTGAGAGGAGTCTTGGGTGGGTTCTGGAGCAAACCTCTTGCTTTACAGGAGAAAAAAAATCCCGGGTATCTTCCTTGGAGGAGTCTGGGGTTGCAACCCAGGATTAGGCCTGCCTTAAAGCTGGGGTCAAAGCACTGCAGGACATGCCTGAGAGGAGTCTTGGGTGGGTTCTGGAGCAAACCTCTTGCTTTACAGGAGAAAAAAAATCCTGGGTATCTTCCTTGGAGGAGTCTGGGGTTGCAACCCAGGATTAGGCCTGCCTTAAAGCTGGGGTCAAAGCACTGCAGGACATGCCTGAGAGGAGTCTTCGGTGGGTTCTGGAGCAAACCTCTTGCTTTACAGGAGAAAAAAAATCCTGGGTATCTTCCTTGGAGGAGTCTGGGGTTGCAACCCAGGATTAGGCCTGCCTTAAAGCTGGGGTCAAAACACTGCAGGACATGCCTGAGAGGAGTCTTGGGTGGGTTCTGGAGCAAACCTCTTGCTTTACAGGAGAAAAAAAATCCTGGGTATCTTCCTTGGAGGAGTCTGGGGTTGCAACCCAGGATTGGGCCTGCCTTAAAGCTGGGGTCAAAACACTGCAGGACATGCCTGAGAGGAGTCTTGGGTGGGTTCTGGAGCAAACCTCTTGCTTTACAGGAGAAAAAAAATCCTGGGTTTCTTCCTTGGAGGAGTCTGGGGTTGCAACCCAGGATTGGGCCTGCCTTAAAGCTGGGGTCAAAGCACTGCAGGACATGCCTGAGAGGAGTGTTGGGTGGGTTCTGGAGCAAACCTCTTGCTTTACAGGAGAAAAAAAATCCTGGGTATCTTCCTTGGAGGAGTCTGGGGTTGCAACCCAGGATTAGGCCTGCCTTAAAGCTGGGGTCAAAGCACTGCAGGACATGCCTGAGAGGAGTGTTGGGTGGGTTCTGGAGCAAAACTCTTGCTTTACAGGAGAAAAAAAATCCTGGGTATCTTCCTTGGAGGAGTCTGGGCTTGCAACCCAGGATTAGGCCTGCCTTAAAGCTGGGGTCAAAGCACTGCAGGACATGCCTGAGAGGAGTCTTGGGTGGGTTCTGGAGCAAACCTCTTGCTTTACAGGAGAAAAAAAATCCTGGGTATCTTCCTTGGAGGAGTCTGGGGTTGCAACCCAGGATTAGGCCTGCCTTAAAGCTGGGGTCAAAGCACTGCAGGACATGCCTGAGAGGAGTCTTGGGTGGGTTCTGGAGCAAACCTCTTGCTTTACAGGAGAAAAAAAATCCTGGGTATCTTCCTTGGAGGAGTCTGGGGTTGCAACCCAGGATTGGGCCTGCCTTAAAGCTGGGGTCAAAGCACTGCAGGACATGCCTGAGAGGAGTCTTGGGTGGGTTCTGGAGCAAACCTCTTGCTTTACAGGAGAAAAAAAATCCTGGGTATCTTCCTTGGAGGAGTCTGGGGTTGCAACCCAGGATTAGGCCTGCCTTAAAGCTGGGGTCAAAGCACTGCAGGACATGCCTGAGAGGAGTCTTGGGTGGGTTCTGGAGCAAACCTCTTGCTTTACAGGAGAAAAAAAATCCTGGGTATCTTCCTTGGAGGAGTCTGGGGTTGCAACCCAGGATTAGGCCTGCCTTAAAGCTGGGGTCAAAGCACTGCAGGACATGCCTGAGAGGAGTGTTGGGTGGGTTCTGGAGCAAACCTCTTGCTTTACAGGAGAAAAAAAATCCTGGGTATCTTCCTTGGAGGAGTCTGGGGTTGCAACCCAGGATTAGGCCTGCCCTAAAGCTGGGGTCAAAGCACTGCAGGAGATGCCTGAGAGGAGTCTTGGGTGGGTTCTGGAGCAAACCTCTTGCTTTACAGGAGAAAAAAAATCCTGGGTATCTTCCTTGGAGGAGTCTGGGGTTGCAACCCAGGATTAGGCCTGCCTTAAAGCTGGGGTCAAAGCACTGCAGGACATGCCTGAGAGGAGTCTTCGGTGGGTTCTGGAGCAAACCTCTTGCTTTACAGGAGAAAAAAAATCCTGGGTATCTTCCTTGGAGGAGTCTGGGGTTGCAACCCAGGATTGGGCCTGCCTTAAAGCTGGGGTCAAAGCACTGCAGGACATGCCTGAGAGGAGTCTTGGGTGGGTTCTGGAGCAAACCTCTTGCTTTACAGGAGAAAAAAAATCCTGGGTTTCTTCCTTGGAGGAGTCTGGGGTTGCAACCCAGGATTGGGCCTGCCTTAAAGCTGGGGTCAAAGCACTGCAGGACATGCCTGAGAGGAGTCTTGGGTGGGTTCTGGAGCAAAACTGTTGCTTTACAGGAGAAAAAAAATCCTGGGTATCTTCCTTGGAGGAGTCTGGGGTTGCAACCCAGGATTGGGCCTGCCTTAAAGCTGGGGTCAAAGCACTGCAGGAGATGCCTGAGAGGAGTCTTGGGTGGGTTCTGGAGCAAACCTCTTGCTTTACAGGAGAAAAAAAATCCTGGGTATCTTCCTTGGAGGAGTCTGGGGTTGCAACCCAGGATTAGGCCTGCCTTAAAGCTGGGGTCAAAGCACTGCAGGACATGCCTGAGAGGAGTCTTGGGTGGGTTCTGGAGCAAACCTCTTGCTTTACAGGAGAAAAAAAATCCTGGGTATCTTCCTTGGAGGAGTCTGGGGTTGCAACCCAGGATTAGGCCTGCCTTAAAGCTGGGGTCAAAGCACTGCAGGACATGCCTGAGAGGAGTCTTGGGTGGGTTCTGGAGCAAACCTCTTGCTTTACAGGAGAAAAAAAATCCTGGGTATCTTCCTTGGAGGAGTCTGGGGTTGCAACCCAGGATTGGGCCTGCCTTAAAGCTGGGGTCAAAGCACTGCAGGACATGCCTGAGAGGAGTGTTGGGTGGGTTCTGGAGCAAACCTCTTGCTTTACAGGAGAAAAAAAATCCTGGGTATCTTCCTTGGAGGAGTCTGGGGTTGCAACCCAGGATTAGGCCTGCCTTAAAGCTGGGGTCAAAGCACTGCAGGACATGCCTGAGAGGAGTCTTGGGTGGGTTCTGGAGCAAACCTCTTGCTTTACAGGAGAAAAAAAATCCTGGGTATCTTCCTTGGAGGAGTCTGGGGTTGCAACCCAGGATTAGGCCTGCCTTAAAGCTGGGGTCAAAGCACTGCAGGACATGCCTGAGAGGAGTCTTGGGTGGGTTCTGGAGCAAACCTCTTGCTTTACAGGAGAAAAAAAATCCTGGGTATCTTCCTTGGAGGAGTCTGGGGTTGCAACCCAGGATTAGGCCTGCCTTAAAGCTGGGGTCAAAACACTGCAGGACATGCCTGAGAGGAGTCTTGGGTGGGTTCTGGAGCAAACCGCTTGCTTTACAGGAGAAAAAAAATCCTGGGTTTCTTCCTTGGAGGAGTCTGGGGTTGCAACCCAGGATTGGGCCTGCCTTAAAGCTGGGGTCAAAGCACTGCAGGACATGCCTGAGAGGAGTCTTGGGTGGGTTCTGGAGCAAAACTCTTGCTTTACAGGAGAAAAAAAATCCTGGGTATCTTCCTTGGAGGAGTCTGGGGTTGCAACCCAGGATTAGGCCTGCCTTAAAGCTGGGGTCAAAGCACTGCAGGACATGCCTGAGAGGAGTGTTGGGTGGGTTCTGGAGCAAACCTCTTGCTTTACAGGAGAAAAAAAATCCTGGGTATCTTCCTTGGAGGAGTCTGGGGTTGCAACCCAGGATTGGGCCTGCCTTAAAGCTGGGGTCAAAGCACTGCAGGACATGCCTGAGAGGAGTGTTGGGTGGGTTCTGGAGCAAACCTCTTGCTTTACAGGAGAAAAAAAATCCTGGGTATCTTCCTTGGAGGAGTCTGGGGTTGCAACCCAGGATTAGGCCTGCCTTAAAGCTGGGGTCAAAGCACTGCAGGACATGCCTGAGAGGAGTCTTGGGTGGGTTCTGGAGCAAACCTCTTGCTTTACAGGAGAAAAAAAATCCTGGGTATCTTCCTTGGAGGAGTCTGGGGTTGCAACCCAGGATTAGGCCTGCCTTAAAGCTGGGGTCAAAGCACTGCAGGACATGCCTGAGAGGAGTCTTGGGTGGGTTCTGGAGCAAACCTCTTGCTTTACAGGAGAAAAAAAATCCTGGGTATCTTCCTTGGAGGAGTCTGGGGTTGCAACCCAGGATTAGGCCTGCCTTAAAGCTGGGGTCAAAGCACTGCAGGACATGCCTGAGAGGAGTCTTCGGTGGGTTCTGGAGCAAACCTCTTGCTTTACAGGAGAAAAAAAATCCTGGGTATCTTCCTTGGAGGAGTCTGGGGTTGCAACCCAGGATTAGGCCTGCCTTAAAGCTGGGGTCAAAGCACTGCAGGACATGCCTGAGAGGAGTCTTGGGTGGGTTCTGGAGGAAAACTCTTGCTTTACAGGAGAAAAAAAATCCCGGGTATCTTCCTTGGAGGAGTCTGGGGTTGCAACCCAGGATTAGGCCTGCCTTAAAGCTGGGGTCAAAGCACTGCAGGACATGCCTGAGAGGAGTCTTGGGTGGGTTCTGGAGCAAACCTCTTGCTTTACAGGAGAAAAAAAATCCTGGGTATCTTCCTTGGAGGAGTCTGGGGTTGCAACCCAGGATTAGGCCTGCCTTAAAGCTGGGGTCAAAGCACTGCAGGACATGCCTGAGAGGAGTCTTGGGTGGGTTCTGGAGCAAAACTCTTGCTTTACAGGAGAAAAAAAATCCTGGGTATCTTCCTTGGAGGAGTCTGGGGTTGCAACCCAGGATTAGGCCTGCCTTAAAGCTGGGGTCAAAGCACTGCAGGACATGCCTGAGAGGAGTGTTGGGTGGGTTCTGGAGCAAACCTCTTGCTTTACAGGAGAAAAAAAATCCTGGGTATCTTCCTTGGAGGAGTCTGGGGTTGCAACCCAGGATTGGGCCTGCCTTAAAGCTGGGGTCAAAGCACTGCAGGACATGCCTGAGAGGAGTCTTGGGTGGGTTCTGGAGCAAAACTCTTGCTTTACAGGAGAAAAAAAATCCTGGGTTTCTTCCTTGGAGGAGTCTGGGGTTGCAACCCAGGATTGGGCCTGCCTTAAAGCTGGGGTCAAAGCACTGCAGGACATGCCTGAGAGGAGTCTTCGGTGGGTTCTGGAGCAAACCTCTTGCTTTACAGGAGAAAAAAAATCCTGGGTATCTTCCTTGGAGGAGTCTGGGGTTGCAACCCAGGATTGGGCCTGCCTTAAAGCTGGGGTCAAAGCACTGCAGGACATGCCTGAGAGGAGTCTTGGGTGGGTTCTGGAGCAAAACTCTTGCTTTACAGGAGAAAAAAAATCCTGGGTTTCTTCCTTGGAGGAGTCTGGGGTTGCAACCCAGGATTGGGCCTGCCTTAAAGCTGGGGTCAAAGCACTGCAGGACATGCCTGAGAGGAGTCTTGGGTGGGTTCTGGAGCAAACCTCTTGCTTTACAGGAGAAAAAAAATCCTGGGTATCTTCCTTGGAGGAGTCTGGGGTTGCAACCCAGGATTAGGCCTGCCTTAAAGCTGGGGTCAAAGCACTGCAGGACATGCCTGAGAGGAGTCTTGGGTGGGTTCTGGAGCAAACCTCTTGCTTTACAGGAGAAAAAAAATCCTGGGTATCTTCCTTGGAGGAGTCTGGGGTTGCAACCCAGGATTAGGCCTGCCTTAAAGCTGGGGTCAAAGCACTGCAGGAGATGCCTGAGAGGAGTCTTGGGTGGGTTCTGGAGCAAACCTCTTGCTTTACAGGAGAAAAAAAATCCTGGGTATCTTCCTTGGAGGAGTCTGGGGTTGCAACCCAGGATTAGGCCTGCCTTAAAGCTGGGGTCAAAGCACTGCAGGACATGCCTGAGAGGAGTCTTCGGTGGGTTCTGGAGCAAACCTCTTGCTTTACAGGAGAAAAAAAATCCTGGGTATCTTCCTTGGAGGAGTCTGGGGTTGCAACCCAGGATTGGGCCTGCCTTAAAGCTGGGGTCAAAGCACTGCAGGACATGCCTGAGAGGAGTCTTGGGTGGGTTCTGGAGCAAAACTCTTGCTTTACAGGAGAAAAAAAATCCTGGGTTTCTTCCTTGGAGGAGTCTGGGGTTGCAACCCAGGATTGGGCCTGCCTTAAAGCTGGGGTCAAAGCACTGCAGGACATGCCTGAGAGGAGTCTTGGGTGGGTTCTGGAGCAAAACTGTTGCTTTACAGGAGAAAAAAAATCCTGGGTATCTTCCTTGGAGGAGTCTGGGGTTGCAACCCAGGATTAGGCCTGCCTTAAAGCTGGGGTCAAAGCACTGCAGGACATGCCTGAGAGGAGTCTTGGGTGGGTTCTGGAGCAAACCTCTTGCTTTACAGGAGAAAAAAAATCCTGGGTATCTTCCTTGGAGGAGTCTGGGGTTGCAACCCAGGATTGGGCCTGCCTTAAAGCTGGGGTCAAAGCACTGCAGGACATGCCTGAGAGGAGTGTTGGGTGGGTTCTGGAGCAAACCTCTTGCTTTACAGGAGAAAAAAAATCCTGGGTATCTTCCTTGGAGGAGTCTGGGGTTGCAACCCAGGATTAGGCCTGCCTTAAAGCTGGGGTCAAAGCACTGCAGGACATGCCTGAGAGGAGTCTTGGGTGGGTTCTGGAGCAAAACTCTTGCTTTACAGGAGAAAAAAAATCCTGGGTATCTTCCTTGGAGGAGTCTGGGGTTGCAACCCAGGATTAGGCCTGCCTTAAAGCTGGGGTCAAAGCACTGCAGGACATGCCTGAGAGGAGTGTTGGGTGGGTTCTGGAGCAAACCTCTTGCTTTACAGGAGAAAAAAAATCCCGGGTATCTTCCTTGGAGGAGTCTGGGGTTGCAACCCAGGATTAGGCCTGCCTTAAAGCTGGGGTCAAAGCACTGCAGGACATGCCTGAGAGGAGTCTTGGGTGGGTTCTGGAGCAAACCTCTTGCTTTACAGGAGAAAAAAAATCCTGGGTATCTTCCTTGGAGGAGTCTGGGGTTGCAACCCAGGATTAGGCCTGCCTTAAAGCTGGGGTCAAAGCACTGCAGGACATGCCTGAGAGGAGTCTTGGGTGGGTTCTGGAGCAAACCTCTTGCTTTACAGGAGAAAAAAAATCCTGGGTATCTTCCTTGGAGGAGTCTGGGGTTGCAACCCAGGATTAGGCCTGCCTTAAAGCTGGGGTCAAAGCACTGCAGGACATGCCTGAGAGGAGTCTTGGGTGGGTTCTGGAGCAAACCTCTTGCTTTACAGGAGAAAAAAAATCCTGGGTATCTTCCTTGGAGGAGTCTGGGGTTGCAACCCAGGATTGGGCCTGCCTTAAAGCTGGGGTCAAAGCACTGCAGGACATGCCTGAGAGGAGTCTTGGGTGGGTTCTGGAGCAAACCTCTTGCTTTACAGGAGAAAAAAAATCCTGGGTTTCTTCCTTGGAGGAGTCTGGGGTTGCAACCCAGGATTAGGCCTGCCTTAAAGCTGGGGTCAAAGTACTCCAGGACATGCCTGAGAGGAGCCTTGGGTTAGTCCTGGAGCAAACCTTTTCCTTTACAGGAGAAAAGACAACCCAGGAAGCTTCCTTGGGGGAGTCTAGTGCTGCTACCTGAGATCTCAGGTCCCTAAAGCAGAGTTGGAAGATACTGGGAGCTGCCTGGGAGGAGTGTGGTGTGGATCTTGGAGGTAAGAGCTTTCCCCAATACTAAAAAATATTCCATGTGTCTTCCTTGGAGGAGTCTAAGAGTTTTACCTGGGATCTCAGGTCCCTGAAGCAGGGCTCAAGACAGTGTGGGACATGTCTGTGAGGAATCTTGGGCAGATGCCAGAGAAGAGAGCGTCCTTTGAGGGAACAAATCCTTTTGGGTATCTTCCTTGGAGGAGTCTGGGGTTGCAACCCAGGATTAGGCCTGCCTTAAAGCTGGGGTCAAAGCACTGCAGGACATGCCTGAGAGGAGTCTTGGGTGGGTTCTGGAGCAAAACTCTTGCTTTACAGGAGAAAAAAAATCCTGGGTATCTTCCTTGGAGGAGTCTGGGGTTGCAATCCAGGATTGGGCCTGCCTTAAAGCTGGGGTCAAAGCACTGCAGGACATGCCTGAGAGGAGTCTTGGGTGGGTTCTGGAGCAAACCTCTTGCTTTACAGGAGAAAAAAAATCCTGGGTATCTTCCTTGGAGGAGTCTGGGGTTGCAACCCAGGATTGGGCCTGCCTTAAAGCTGGGGTCAAAGCACTGCAGGACATGCCTGAGAGGAGTCTTGGGTGGGTTCTGGAGCAAACCTCTTGCTTTACAGGAGAAAAAAAATCCTGGGTATCTTCCTTGGAGGAGTCTGGGGTTGCAACCCAGGATTGGGCCTGCCTTAAAGCTGGGGTCAAAGCACTGCAGGACATGCCTGAGAGGAGTGTTGGGTGGGTTCTGGAGCAAACCTCTTGCTTTACAGGAGAAAAAAAATCCTGGGTATCTTCCTTGGAGGAGTCTGGGGTTGCAACCCAGGATTAGGCCTGCCTTAAAGCTGGGGTCAAAGCACTGCAGGACATGCCTGAGAGGAGTCTTGGGTGGGTTCTGGAGCAAACCTCTTGCTTTACAGGAGAAAAAAAATCCTGGGTATCTTCCTTGGAGGAGTCTGGGGTTGCAACCCAGGATTGGGCCTGCCTTAAAGCTGGGGTCAAAGCACTGCAGGACATGCCTGAGAGGAGTCTTGGGTGGGTTCTGGAGCAAAACTGTTGCTTTACAGGAGAAAAAAAATCCTGGGTATCTTCCTTGGAGGAGTCTGGGGTTGCAACCCAGGATTAGGCCTGCCTTAAAGCTGGGGTCAAAGCACTGCAGGACATGCCTGAGAGGAGTCTTGGGTGGGTTCTGGAGCAAACCTCTTGCTTTACAGGAGAAAAAAAATCCTGGGTATCTTCCTTGGAGGAGTCTGGGGTTGCAACCCAGGATTGGGCCTGCCTTAAAGCTGGGGTCAAAGCACTGCAGGACATGCCTGAGAGGAGTCTTGGGTGGGTTCTGGAGCAAACCTCTTGCTTTACAGGAGAAAAAAAATCCTGGGTATCTTCCTTGGAGGAGTCTGGGGTTGCAACCCAGGATTAGGCCTGCCTTAAAGCTGGGGTCAAAGCACTGCAGGACATGCCTGAGAGGAGTCTTGGGTGGGTTCTGGAGCAAACCTCTTGCTTTACAGGAGAAAAAAAATCCTGGGTATCTTCCTTGGAGGAGTCTGGGGTTGCAACCCAGGATTAGGCCTGCCTTAAAGCTGGGGTCAAAGCACTGCAGGACATGCCTGAGAGGAGTCTTGGGTGGGTTCTGGAGCAAACCTCTTGCTTTACAGGAGAAAAAAAATCCTGGGTATCTTCCTTGGAGGAGTCTGGGGTTGCAACCCAGGATTAGGCCTGCCTTAAAGCTGGGGTCAAAGCACTGCAGGACATGCCTGAGAGGAGTCTTGGGTGGGTTCTGGAGCAAACCGCTTGCTTTACAGGAGAAAAAAAATCCTGGGTTTCTTCCTTGGAGGAGTCTGGGGTTGCAACCCAGGATTGGGCCTGCCTTAAAGCTGGGGTCAAAGCACTGCAGGACATGCCTGAGAGGAGTCTTGGGTGGCTTCTGGAGCAAAACTCTTGCTTTACAGGAGAAAAAAAATCCTGGGTATCTTCCTTGGAGGAGTCTGGGGTTGCAACCCAGGATTAGGCCTGCCTTAAAGCTGGGGTCAAAGCACTGCAGGACATGCCTGAGAGGAGTGTTGGGTGGGTTCTGGAGCAAAACTCTTGCTTTACAGGAGAAAAAAAATCCTGGGTATCTTCCTTGGAGGAGTCTGGGGTTGCAATCCAGGATTGGGCCTGCCTTAAAGCTGGGGTCAAAGCACTGCAGGACAAGCCTGAGAGGAGTCTTGGGTGGGTTCTGGAGCAAACCTCTTGCTTTACAGGAGAAAAAAAATCCTGGGTATCTTCCTTGGAGGAGTCTGGGGTTGCAACCCAGGATTGGGCCTGCCTTAAAGCTGGGGTCAAAGCACTGCAGGACATGCCTGAGAGGAGTCTTGGGTGGGTTCTGGAGCAAACCTCTTGCTTTACAGGAGAAAAAAAATCCTGGGTATCTTCCTTGGAGGAGTCTGGGGTTGCAACCCAGGATTGGGCCTGCCTTAAAGCTGGGGTCAAAGCACTGCAGGACATGCCTGAGAGGAGTCTTGGGTGGGTTCTGGAGCAAACCTCTTGCTTTACAGGAGAAAAAAAATCCTGGGTATCTTCCTTGGAGGAGTCTGGGGTTGCAACCCAGGATTAGGCCTGCCTTAAAGCTGGGGTCAAAGCACTGCAGGACATGCCTGAGAGGAGTCTTGGGTGGGTTCTGGAGCAAACCTCTTGCTTTACAGGAGAAAAAAAATCCTGGGTATCTTCCTTGGAGGAGTCTGGGGTTGCAACCCAGGATTAGGCCTGCCTTAAAGCTGGGGTCAAAGCACTGCAGGAGATGCCTGAGAGGAGTCTTGGGTGGGTTCTGGAGCAAACCTCTTGCTTTACAGGAGAAAAAAAATCCTGGGTATCTTCCTTGGAGGAGTCTGGGGTTGCAACCCAGGATTAGGCCTGCCTTAAAGCTGGGGTCAAAGCACTGCAGGACATGCCTGAGAGGAGTCTTGGGTGGGTTCTGGAGCAAACCTCTTGCTTTACAGGAGAAAAAAAATCCTGGGTATCTTCCTTGGAGGAGTCTGGGGTTGCAACCCAGGATTGGGCCTGCCTTAAAGCTGGGGTCAAAGCACTGCAGGACATGCCTGAGAGGAGTCTTGGGTGGGTTCTGGAGCAAAACTCTTGCTTTACAGGAGAAAAAAAATCCTGGGTTTCTTCCTTGGAGGAGTCTGGGGTTGCAACCCAGGATTGGGCCTGCCTTAAAGCTGGGGTCAAAGCACTGCAGGACATGCCTGAGAGGAGTCTTGGGTGGGTTCTGGAGCAAAACTGTTGCTTTACAGGAGAAAAAAAATCCTGGGTATCTTCCTTGGAGGAGTCTGGGGTTGCAACCCAGGATTAGGCCTGCCTTAAAGCTGGGGTCAAAGCACTGCAGGACATGCCTGAGAGGAGTCTTGGGTGGGTTCTGGAGCAAAACTCTTGCTTTACAGGAGAAAAAAAATCCTGGGTATCTTCCTTGGAGGAGTCTGGGGTTGCAACCCAGGATTAGGCCTGCCTTAAAGCTGGGGTCAAAGCACTGCAGGACATGCCTGAGAGGAGTCTTGGGTGGGTTCTGGAGCAAAACTCTTGCTTTACAGGAGAAAAAAAATCCTGGGTATCTTCCTTGGAGGAGTCTGGGGTTGCAACCCAGGATTAGGCCTGCCTTAAAGCTGGGGTCAAAGCACTGCAGGACATGCCTGAGAGGAGTCTTGGGTGGGTTCTGGAGCAAACCTCTTGCTTTACAGGAGAAAAAAAATCCTGGGTATCTTCCTTGGAGGAGTCTGGGGTTGCAACCCAGGATTGGGCCTGCCTTAAAGCTGGGGTCAAAGCACTGCAGGACATGCCTGAGAGGAGTCTTGGGTGGGTTCTGGAGCAAACCTCTTGCTTTACAGGAGAAAAAAAATCCTGGGTATCTTCCTTGGAGGAGTCTGGGGTTGCAACCCAGGATTAGGCCTGCCTTAAAGCTGGGGTCAAAGCACTGCAGGACATGCCTGAGAGGAGTCTTGGGTGGGTTCTGGAGCAAACCTCTTGCTTTACAGGAGAAAAAAAATCCTGGGTATCTTCCTTGGAGGAGTCTGGGGTTGCAACCCAGGATTAGGCCTGCCTTAAAGCTGGGGTCAAAGCACTGCAGGACATGCCTGAGAGGAGTCTTGGGTGGGTTCTGGAGCAAACCTCTTGCTTTACAGGAGAAAAAAAATCCTGGGTATCTTCCTTGGAGGAGTCTGGGGTTGCAACCCAGGATTAGGCCTGCCTTAAAGCTGGGGTCAAAGCACTGCAGGACATGCCTGAGAGGAGTCTTGGGTGGGTTCTGGAGCAAACCTCTTGCTTTACAGGAGAAAAAAAATCCTGGGTATCTTCCTTGGAGGAGTCTGGGGTTGCAACCCAGGATTAGGCCTGCCTTAAAGCTGGGGTCAAAGCACTGCAGGAGATGCCTGAGAGGAGTCTTGGGTGGGTTCTGGAGCAAACCTCTTGCTTTACAGGAGAAAAAAAATCCTGGGTATCTTCCTTGGAGGAGTCTGGGGTTGCAACCCAGGATTAGGCCTGCCTTAAAGCTGGGGTCAAAGCACTGCAGGACATGCCTGAGAGGAGTCTTGGGTGGGTTCTGGAGCAAACCTCTTGCTTTACAGGAGAAAAAAAATCCTGGGTATCTTCCTTGGAGGAGTCTGGGGTTGCAACCCAGGATTAGGCCTGCCTTAAAGCTGGGGTCAAAGCACTGCAGGACATGCCTGAGAGGAGTCTTGGGTGGGTTCTGGAGCAAACCTCTTGCTTTACAGGAGAAAAAAAATCCTGGGTATCTTCCTTGGAGGAGTCTGGGGTTGCAACCCAGGATTGGGCCTGCCTTAAAGCTGGGGTCAAAGCACTGCAGGACATGCCTGAGAGGAGTGTTGGGTGGGTTCTGGAGCAAACCTCTTGCTTTACAGGAGAAAAAAAATCCTGGGTATCTTCCTTGGAGGAGTCTGGGGTTGCAACCCAGGATTAGGCCTGCCTTAAAGCTGGGGTCAAAGCACTGCAGGACATGCCTGAGAGGAGTGTTGGGTGGGTTCTGGAGCAAACCTCTTGCTTTACAGGAGAAAAAAAATCCTGGGTATCTTCCTTGGAGGAGTCTGGGGTTGCAACCCAGGATTAGGCCTGCCTTAAAGCTGGGGTCAAAGCACTGCAGGACATGCCTGAGAGGAGTGTTGGGTGGGTTCTGGAGCA
The DNA here is from genome assembly GCF_047716275.1 of Strix uralensis. Lineage (NCBI taxonomy): Eukaryota > Metazoa > Chordata > Aves > Strigiformes > Strigidae > Strix > Strix uralensis. Next base: position 15,952 of record NW_027436937.1, read on the forward strand.
AACCTCTTGCTTTACAGGAGAAAAAAAATCCTGGGTATCTTCCTTGGAGGAGTCTGGGGTTGCAACCCAGGATTAGGCCTGCCTTAAAGCTGGGGTCAAAGCACTGCAGGACATGCCTGAGAGGAGTCTTGGGTGGGTTCTGGAGCAAAACTCTTGCTTTACAGGAGAAAAAAAATCCTGGGTATCTTCCTTGGAGGAGTCTGGGGTTGCAACCCAGGATTAGGCCTGCCTTAAAGCTGGGGTCAAAGCACTGCAGGACATGCCTGAGAGGAGTCTTGGGTGGGTTCTGGAGCAAACCTCTTGCTTTACAGGAGAAAAAAAATCCCGGGTATCTTCCTTGGAGGAGTCTGGGGTTGCAACCCAGGATTAGGCCTGCCTTAAAGCTGGGGTCAAAGCACTGCAGGACATGCCTGAGAGGAGTCTTGGGTGGGTTCTGGAGCAAACCTCTTGCTTTACAGGAGAAAAAAAATCCTGGGTATCTTCCTTGGAGGAGTCTGGGGTTGCAACCCAGGATTAGGCCTGCCTTAAAGCTGGGGTCAAAGCACTGCAGGACATGCCTGAGAGGAGTCTTGGGTGGGTTCTGGAGCAAACCTCTTGCTTTACAGGAGAAAAAAAATCCTGGGTATCTTCCTTGGAGGAGTCTGGGGTTGCAACCCAGGATTGGGCCTGCCTTAAAGCTGGGGTCAAAGCACTGCAGGACATGCCTGAGAGGAGTGTTGGGTGGGTTCTGGAGCAAACCTCTTGCTTTACAGGAGAAAAAAAATCCTGGGTATCTTCCTTGGAGGAGTCTGGGGTTGCAACCCAGGATTAGGCCTGCCTTAAAGCTGGGGTCAAAGCACTGCAGGACATGCCTGAGAGGAGTCTTGGGTGGGTTCTGGAGCAAACCTCTTGCTTTACAGGAGAAAAAAAATCCTGGGTATCTTCCTTGGAGGAGTCTGGGGTTGCAACCCAGGATTAGGCCTGCCTTAAAGCTGGGGTCAAAGCACTGCAGGACATGCCTGAGAGGAGTCTTGGGTGGGTTCTGGAGCAAACCTCTTGCTTTACAGGAGAAAAAAAATCCTGGGTATCTTCCTTGGAGGAGTCTGGGGTTGCAACCCAGGATTAGGCCTGCCTTAAAGCTGGGGTCAAAGCACTGCAGGACATGCCTGAGAGGAGTCTTGGGTGGGTTCTGGAGCAAACCTCTTGCTTTACAGGAGAAAAAAAATCCTGGGTATCTTCCTTGGAGGAGTCTGGGGTTGCAACCCAGGATTAGGCCTGCCTTAAAGCTGGGGTCAAAGCACTGCAGGACATGCCTGAGAGGAGTCTTGGGTGGGTTCTGGAGCAAAACTCTTGCTTTACAGGAGAAAAAAAATCCTGGGTATCTTCCTTGGAGGAGTCTGGGGTTGCAACCCAGGATTAGGCCTGCCTTAAAGCTGGGGTCAAAGCACTGCAGGAGATGCCTGAGAGGAGTCTTGGGTGGGTTCTGGAGCAAACCTCTTGCTTTACAGGAGAAAAAAAATCCTGGGTATCTTCCTTGGAGGAGTCTGGGGTTGCAACCCAGGATTAGGCCTGCCTTAAAGCTGGGGTCAAAGCACTGCAGGACATGCCTGAGAGGAGTCTTCGGTGGGTTCTGGAGCAAACCTCTTGCTTTACAGGAGAAAAAAAATCCTGGGTATCTTCCTTGGAGGAGTCTGGGGTTGCAACCCAGGATTGGGCCTGCCTTAAAGCTGGGGTCAAAGCACTGCAGGACATGCCTGAGAGGAGTCTTGGGTGGGTTCTGGAGCAAACCTCTTGCTTTACAGGAGAAAAAAAATCCTGGGTTTCTTCCTTGGAGGAGTCTGGGGTTGCAACCCAGGATTGGGCCTGCCTTAAAGCTGGGGTCAAAGCACTGCAGGACATGCCTGAGAGGAGTCTTGGGTGGGTTCTGGAGCAAAACTGTTGCTTTACAGGAGAAAAAAAATCCTGGGTATCTTCCTTGGAGGAGTCTGGGGTTGCAACCCAGGATTAGGCCTGCCTTAAAGCTGGGGTCAAAGCACTGCAGGACATGCCTGAGAGGAGTCTTGGGTGGGTTCTGGAGCAAACCTCTTGCTTTACAGGAGAAAAAAAATCCTGGGTATCTTCCTTGGAGGAGTCTGGGGTTGCAACCCAGGATTAGGCCTGCCTTAAAGCTGGGGTCAAAGCACTGCAGGACATGCCTGAGAGGAGTCTTGGGTGGGTTCTGGAGCAAAACTCTTGCTTTACAGGAGAAAAAAAATCCCGTGTATCTTCCTTGGAGGAGTCTGGGGTTGCAACCCAGGATTAGGCCTGCCTTAAAGCTGGGGTCAAAGCACTGCAGGACATGCCTGAGAGGAGTCTTGGGTGGGTTCTGGAGCAAACCTCTTGCTTTACAGGAGAAAAAAAATCCTGGGTATCTTCCTTGGAGGAGTCTGGGGTTGCAACCCAGGATTGGGCCTGCCTTAAAGCTGGGGTCAAAGCACTGCAGGACATGCCTGAGAGGAGTGTTGGGTGGGTTCTGGAGCAAACCTCTTGCTTTACAGGAGAAAAAAAATCCTGGGTATCTTCCTTGGAGGAGTCTGGGGTTGCAACCCAGGATTAGGCCTGCCTTAAAGCTGGGGTCAAAGCACTGCAGGACATGCCTGAGAGGAGTCTTGGGTGGGTTCTGGAGCAAACCTCTTGCTTTACAGGAGAAAAAAAATCCTGGGTATCTTCCTTGGAGGAGTCTGGGGTTGCAACCCAGGATTAGGCCTGCCTTAAAGCTGGGGTCAAAGCACTGCAGGACATGCCTGAGAGGAGTCTTGGGTGGGTTCTGGAGCAAACCTCTTGCTTTACAGGAGAAAAAAAATCCTGGGTATCTTCCTTGGAGGAGTCTGGGGTTGCAACCCAGGATTAGGCCTGCCTTAAAGCTGGGGTCAAAGCACTGCAGGACATGCCTGAGAGGAGTGTTGGGTGGGTTCTGGAGCAAACCTCTTGCTTTACAGGAGAAAAAAAATCCCGGGTATCTTCCTTGGAGGAGTCTGGGGTTGCAACCCAGGATTAGGCCTGCCTTAAAGCTGGGGTCAAAGCACTGCAGGACATGCCTGAGAGGAGTCTTGGGTGGGTTCTGGAGCAAACCTCTTGCTTTACAGGAGAAAAAAAATCCCGGGTATCTTCCTTGGAGGAGTCTGGGGTTGCAACCCAGGATTAGGCCTGCCTTAAAGCTGGGGTCAAAGCACTGCAGGACATGCCTGAGAGGAGTCTTGGGTGGGTTCTGGAGCAAACCTCTTGCTTTACAGGAGAAAAAAAATCCTGGGTATCTTCCTTGGAGGAGTCTGGGGTTGCAACCCAGGATTAGGCCTGCCTTAAAGCTGGGGTCAAAGCACTGCAGGACATGCCTGAGAGGAGTCTTGGGTGGGTTCTGGAGCAAACCTCTTGCTTTACAGGAGAAAAAAAATCCTGGGTATCTCCCTTGGAGGAGTCTGGGGTTGCAACCCAGGATTAGGCCTGCCTTAAAGCTGGGGTCAAAGCACTGCAGGACATGCCTGAGAGGAGTGTTGGGTGGGTTCTGGAGCAAACCTCTTGCTTTACAGGAGAAAAAAAATCCTGGGTATCTTCCTTGGAGGAGTCTGGGGTTGCAACCCAGGATTGGGCCTGCCTTAAAGCTGGGGTCAAAGCACTGCAGGACATGCCTGAGAGGAGTCTTGGGTGGGTTCTGGAGCAAACCTCTTGCTTTACAGGAGAAAAAAAATCCTGGGTATCTTCCTTGGAGGAGTCTGGGGTTGCAACCCAGGATTAGGCCTGCCTTAAAGCTGGGGTCAAAGCACTGCAGGACATGCCTGAGAGGAGTCTTGGGTGGGTTCTGGAGCAAAACTCTTGCTTTACAGGAGAAAAAAAATCCTGGGTATCTTCCTTGGAGGAGTCTGGGGTTGCAACCCAGGATTAGGCCTGCCTTAAAGCTGGGGTCAAAGCACTGCAGGAGATGCCTGAGAGGAGTCTTGGGTGGGTTCTGGAGCAAACCTCTTGCTTTACAGGAGAAAAAAAATCCTGGGTATCTTCCTTGGAGGAGTCTGGGGTTGCAACCCAGGATTAGGCCTGCCTTAAAGCTGGGGTCAAAGCACTGCAGGACATGCCTGAGAGGAGTCTTCGGTGGGTTCTGGAGCAAACCTCTTGCTTTACAGGAGAAAAAAAATCCTGGGTATCTTCCTTGGAGGAGTCTGGGGTTGCAACCCAGGATTGGGCCTGCCTTAAAGCTGGGGTCAAAGCACTGCAGGACATGCCTGAGAGGAGTCTTGGGTGGGTTCTGGAGCAAACCTCTTGCTTTACAGGAGAAAAAAAATCCTGGGTTTCTTCCTTGGAGGAGTCTGGGGTTGCAACCCAGGATTGGGCCTGCCTTAAAGCTGGGGTCAAAGCACTGCAGGACATGCCTGAGAGGAGTCTTGGGTGGGTTCTGGAGCAAAACTGTTGCTTTACAGGAGAAAAAAAATCCTGGGTATCTTCCTTGGAGGAGTCTGGGGTTGCAACCCAGGATTAGGCCTGCCTTAAAGCTGGGGTCAAAGCACTGCAGGACATGCCTGAGAGGAGTCTTGGGTGGGTTCTGGAGCAAACCTCTTGCTTTACAGGAGAAAAAAAATCCTGGGTATCTTCCTTGGAGGAGTCTGGGGTTGCAACCCAGGATTAGGCCTGCCTTAAAGCTGGGGTCAAAGCACTGCAGGACATGCCTGAGAGGAGTCTTGGGTGGGTTCTGGAGCAAAACTCTTGCTTTACAGGAGAAAAAAAATCCCGTGTATCTTCCTTGGAGGAGTCTGGGGTTGCAACCCAGGATTAGGCCTGCCTTAAAGCTGGGGTCAAAGCACTGCAGGACATGCCTGAGAGGAGTCTTGGGTGGGTTCTGGAGCAAACCTCTTGCTTTACAGGAGAAAAAAAATCCTGGGTATCTTCCTTGGAGGAGTCTGGGGTTGCAACCCAGGATTGGGCCTGCCTTAAAGCTGGGGTCAAAGCACTGCAGGACATGCCTGAGAGGAGTGTTGGGTGGGTTCTGGAGCAAACCTCTTGCTTTACAGGAGAAAAAAAATCCTGGGTATCTTCCTTGGAGGAGTCTGGGGTTGCAACCCAGGATTAGGCCTGCCTTAAAGCTGGGGTCAAAGCACTGCAGGACATGCCTGAGAGGAGTCTTGGGTGGGTTCTGGAGCAAACCTCTTGCTTTACAGGAGAAAAAAAATCCTGGGTATCTTCCTTGGAGGAGTCTGGGGTTGCAACCCAGGATTAGGCCTGCCTTAAAGCTGGGGTCAAAGCACTGCAGGACATGCCTGAGAGGAGTCTTGGGTGGGTTCTGGAGCAAACCTCTTGCTTTACAGGAGAAAAAAAATCCTGGGTATCTTCCTTGGAGGAGTCTGGGGTTGCAACCCAGGATTAGGCCTGCCTTAAAGCTGGGGTCAAAGCACTGCAGGACATGCCTGAGAGGAGTGTTGGGTGGGTTCTGGAGCAAACCTCTTGCTTTACAGGAGAAAAAAAATCCCGGGTATCTTCCTTGGAGGAGTCTGGGGTTGCAACCCAGGATTAGGCCTGCCTTAAAGCTGGGGTCAAAGCACTGCAGGACATGCCTGAGAGGAGTCTTGGGTGGGTTCTGGAGCAAACCTCTTGCTTTACAGGAGAAAAAAAATCCCGGGTATCTTCCTTGGAGGAGTCTGGGGTTGCAACCCAGGATTAGGCCTGCCTTAAAGCTGGGGTCAAAGCACTGCAGGACATGCCTGAGAGGAGTCTTGGGTGGGTTCTGGAGCAAACCTCTTGCTTTACAGGAGAAAAAAAATCCTGGGTATCTTCCTTGGAGGAGTCTGGAGTTGCAACCCAGGATTAGGCCTGCCTTAAAGCTGGGGTCAAAGCACTGCAGGACATGCCTGAGAGGAGTCTTGGGTGGGTTCTGGAGCAAACCTCTTGCTTTACAGGAGAAAAAAAATCCTGGGTATCTTCCTTGGAGGAGTCTGGGGTTGCAACCCAGGATTAGGCCTGCCTTAAAGCTGGGGTCAAAGCACTGCAGGACATGCCTGAGAGGAGTGTTGGGTGGGTTCTGGAGCAAACCTCTTGCTTTACAGGAGAAAAAAAATCCTGGGTATCTTCCTTGGAGGAGTCTGGGGTTGCAACCCAGGATTAGGCCTGCCTTAAAGCTGGGGTCAAAGCACTGCAGGACATGCCTGAGAGGAGTCTTGGGTGGGTTCTGGAGCAAACCTCTTGCTTTACAGGAGAAAAAAAATCCTGGGTATCTCCCTTGGAGGAGTCTGGGGTTGCAACCCAGGATTAGGCCTGCCTTAAAGCTGGGGTCAAAGCACTGCAGGACATGCCTGAGAGGAGTGTTGGGTGGGTTCTGGAGCAAACCTCTTGCTTTACAGGAGAAAAAAAATCCTGGGTATCTTCCTTGGAGGAGTCTGGGGTTGCAACCCAGGATTGGGCCTGCCTTAAAGCTGGGGTCAAAGCACTGCAGGACATGCCTGAGAGGAGTCTTGGGTGGGTTCTGGAGCAAACCTCTTGCTTTACAGGAGAAAAAAAATCCTGGGTATCTTCCTTGGAGGAGTCTGGGGTTGCAACCCAGGATTGGGCCTGCCTTAAAGCTGGGGTCAAAGCACTGCAGGACATGCCTGAGAGGAGTGTTGGGTGGGTTCTGGAGCAAACCTCTTGCTTTACAGGAGAAAAAAAATCCTGGGTATCTTCCTTGGAGGAGTCTGGGGTTGCAACCCAGGATTAGGCCTGCCTTAAAGCTGGGGTCAAAGCACTGCAGGACATGCCTGAGAGGAGTCTTGGGTGGGTTCTGGAGCAAACCTCTTGCTTTACAGGAGAAAAAAAATCCTGGGTATCTTCCTTGGAGGAGTCTGGGGTTGCAACCCAGGATTAGGCCTGCCTTAAAGCTGGGGTCAAAGCACTGCAGGACATGCTGAGAGGAGTGTTGGGTGGGTTCTGGAGCAAACCTCTTGCTTTACAGGAGAAAAAAAATCCTGGGTATCTTCCTTGGAGGAGTCTGGGGTTGCAACCCAGGATTAGGCCTGCCTTAAAGCTGGGGTCAAAGCACTGCAGGACATGCCTGAGAGGAGTCTTGGGTGGGTTCTGGAGCAAACCTCTTGCTTTACAGGAGAAAAAAAATCCTGGGTATCTCCCTTGGAGGAGTCTGGGGTTGCAACCCAGGATTAGGCCTGCCTTAAAGCTGGGGTCAAAGCACTGCAGGACATGCCTGAGAGGAGTGTTGGGTGGGTTCTGGAGCAAACCTCTTGCTTTACAGGAGAAAAAAAATCCTGGGTATCTTCCTTGGAGGAGTCTGGGGTTGCAACCCAGGATTGGGCCTGCCTTAAAGCTGGGGTCAAAGCACTGCAGGACATGCCTGAGAGGAGTCTTGGGTGGGTTCTGGAGCAAAACTCTTGCTTTACAGGAGAAAAAAAATCCTGGGTATCTTCCTTGGAGGAGTCTGGGGTTGCAACCCAGGATTAGGCCTGCCTTAAAGCTGGGGTCAAAGCACTGCAGGACATGCCTGAGAGGAGTCTTGGGTGGGTTCTGGAGCAAACCTCTTGCTTTACAGGAGAAAAAAAATCCTGGGTATCTTCCTTGGAGGAGTCTGGGGTTGCAACCCAGGATTGGGCCTGCCTTAAAGCTGGGGTCAAAGCACTGCAGGACATGCCTGAGAGGAGTGTTGGGTGGGTTCTGGAGCAAAACTCTTGCTTTACAGGAGAAAAAAAATCCTGGGTATCTTCCTTGGAGGAGTCTGGGGTTGCAACCCAGGATTAGGCCTGCCTTAAAGCTGGGGTCAAAGCACTGCAGGACATGCCTGAGAGGAGTCTTGGGTGGGTTCTGGAGCAAACCTCTTGCTTTACAGGAGAAAAAAAATCCTGGGTATCTTCCTTGGAGGAGTCTGGGGTTGCAACCCAGGATTAGGCCTGCCTTAAAGCTGGGGTCAAAGCACTGCAGGACATGCCTGAGAGGAGTCTTGGGTGGGTTCTGGAGCAAACCTCTTGCTTTACAGGAGAAAAAAAATCCTGGGTATCTTCCTTGGAGGAGTCTGGGGTTGCAACCCAGGATTAGGCCTGCCTTAAAGCTGGGGTCAAAGCACTGCAGGACATGCCTGAGAGGAGTCTTGGGTGGGTTCTGGAGCAAAACTCTTGCTTTACAGGAGAAAAAAAATCCTGGGTATCTTCCTTGGAGGAGTCTGGGGTTGCAACCCAGGATTAGGCCTGCCTTAAAGCTGGGGTCAAAGCACTGCAGGACATGCCTGAGAGGAGTCTTGGGTGGGTTCTGGAGCAAACCTCTTGCTTTACAGGAGAAAAAAAATCCTGGGTATCTTCCTTGGAGGAGTCTGGGGTTGCAACCCAGGATTAGGCCTGCCTTAAAGCTGGGGTCAAAGCACTGCAGGACATGCCTGAGAGGAGTCTTGGGTGGGTTCTGGAGCAAACCTCTTGCTTTACAGGAGAAAAAAAATCCTGGGTATCTTCCTTGGAGGAGTCTGGGGTTGCAACCCAGGATTAGGCCTGCCTTAAAGCTGGGGTCAAAGCACTGCAGGACATGCCTGAGAGGAGTCTTGGGTGGGTTCTGGAGCAAACCTCTTGCTTTACAGGAGAAAAAAAATCCTGGGTATCTTCCTTGGAGGAGTCTGGGGTTGCAACCCAGGATTGGGCCTGCCTTAAAGCTGGGGTCAAAGCACTGCAGGACATGCCTGAGAGGAGTCTTGGGTGGGTTCTGGAGCAAACCTCTTGCTTTACAGGAGAAAAAAAATCCCGGGTATCTTCCTTGGAGGAGTCTGGGGTTGCAACCCAGGATTAGGCCTGCCTTAAAGCTGGGGTCAAAGCACTGCAGGACATGCCTGAGAGGAGTCTTGGGTGGGTTCTGGAGCAAAACTCTTGCTTTACAGGAGAAAAAAAATCCTGGGTATCTTCCTTGGAGGAGTCTGGGGTTGCAACCCAGGATTAGGCCTGCCTTAAAGCTGGGGTCAAAGCACTGCAGGACATGCCTGAGAGGAGTCTTGGGTGGGTTCTGGAGCAAACCTCTTGCTTTACAGGAGAAAAAAAATCCTGGGTATCTTCCTTGGAGGAGTCTGGGGTTGCAACCCAGGATTAGGCCTGCCTTAAAGCTGGGGTCAAAGCACTGCAGGACATGCCTGAGAGGAGTCTTGGGTGGGTTCTGGAGCAAACCTCTTGCTTTACAGGAGAAAAAAAATCCTGGGTATCTTCCTTGGAGGAGTCTGGGGTTGCAACCCAGGATTAGGCCTGCCTTAAAGCTGGGGTCAAAGCACTGCAGGACATGCCTGAGAGGAGTCTTGGGTGGGTTCTGGAGCAAACCTCTTGCTTTACAGGAGAAAAAAAATCCTGGGTATCTTCCTTGGAGGAGTCTGGGGTTGCAACCCAGGATTAGGCCTGCCTTAAAGCTGGGGTCAAAGCACTGCAGGACATGCCTGAGAGGAGTCTTGGGTGGGTTCTGGAGCAAAATTCTTGCTTTACAGGAGAAAAAAAAAATCCTGGGTATCTTCCTTGGAGGAGTCTGGGGTTGCAACCCAGGATTAGGCCTGCCTTAAAGCTGGGGTCAAAGCACTGCAGGACATGCCTGAGAGGAGTCTTGGGTGGGTTCTGGAGCAAACCTCTTGCTTGACAGGAGAAAAAAAATCCCGGGTATCTTCCTTGGAGGAGTCTGGGGTTGCAACCCAGGATTAGGCCTGCCTTAAAGCTGGGGTCAAAGCACTGCAGGAGATGCCTGAGAGGAGTCTTGGTTGGGTTCTGGAGCAAACCTCTTGCTTTACAGGAGAAAAAAAATCCTGGGTATCTTCCTTGGAGGAGTCTGGGGTTGCAACCCAGGATTAGGCCTGCCTTAAAGCTGGGGTCAAAGCACTGCAGGACATGCCTGAGAGGAGTCTTGGGTGGGTTCTGGAGCAAACCTCTTGCTTTACAGGAGAAAAAAAATCCTGGGTATCTTCCTTGGAGGAGTCTGGGGTTGCAACCCAGGATTAGGCCTGCCTTAAAGCTGGGGTCAAAACACTGCAGGACATGCCTGAGAGGAGTCTTGGGTGGGTTCTGGAGCAAACCTCTTGCTTTACAGGAGAAAAAAAATCCTGGGTATCTTCCTTGGAGGAGTCTGGGGTTGCAACCCAGGATTAGGCCTGCCTTAAAGCTGGGGTCAAAGCACTGCAGGACATGCCTGAGAGGAGTCTTCGGTGGGTTCTGGAGCAAACCTCTTGCTTTACAGGAGAAAAAAAATCCTGGGTATCTTCCTTGGAGGAGTCTGGGGTTGCAACCCAGGATTGGGCCTGCCTTAAAGCTGGGGTCAAAGCACTGCAGGACATGCCTGAGAGGAGTCTTGGGTGGGTTCTGGAGCAAACCTCTTGCTTTACAGGAGAAAAAAAATCCCGGGTATCTTCCTTGGAGGAGTCTGGGGTTGCAACCCAGGATTAGGCCTGCCTTAAAGCTGGGGTCAAAGCACTGCAGGACATGCCTGAGAGGAGTCTTGGGTGGGTTCTGGAGCAAACCTCTTGCTTTACAGGAGAAAAAAAATCCTGGGTATCTTCCTTGGAGGAGTCTGGGGTTGCAACCCAGGATTAGGCCTGCCTTAAAGCTGGGGTCAAAGCACTGCAGGACATGCCTGAGAGGAGTCTTCGGTGGGTTCTGGAGCAAACCTCTTGCTTTACAGGAGAAAAAAAATCCTGGGTATCTTCCTTGGAGGAGTCTGGGGTTGCAACCCAGGATTGGGCCTGCCTTAAAGCTGGGGTCAAAGCACTGCAGGACATGCCTGAGAGGAGTCTTGGGTGGGTTCTGGAGCAAAACTCTTGCTTTACAGGAGAAAAAAAATCCTGGGTATCTTCCTTGGAGGAGTCTGGGGTTGCAACCCAGGATTAGGCCTGCCTTAAAGCTGGGGTCAAAATACTCCAGGACATGCCTGAGAGGAGTCTTGGGTGAGTCCTAGAGCAAACCTTTTCCTTTACAGGAGAAAAGACAACCCAGGAAGCTTCCTTGGGGGAGTCTAGTGCTGCTACCTGAGATCTCAGGTCCCTAAAGCAGAGTCGGAAGATACTGGGAGCTGCCTGGGAGGAGTGTGGTGTGGATCTTGGAGGTAAGAGCTTTCCCCAATACTAAAAAATATTCCATGTGTCTTCCTTGGAGGAGTCTAAGAGTTTTACCTGGGATCTCAGGTCCCTGAAGCAGGGCTCAAGACAGTGTGGGACATGTCTGTGAGGAATCTTGGGCAGATGCCAGAGAAGAGAGCGTCCTTTGAGGGAAAAAATCCTTTTGGGTATCTTCCTTGGAGGAGTCTGGGGTTGCAACCCAGGATTAGGCCTGCCTTAAAGCTGGGGTCAAAGCACTGCAGGACATGCCTGAGAGGAGTCTTGGGTGGGTTCTGGAGCAAACCTCTTGCTTTACAGGAGAAAAAAAATCCCGGGTATCTTCCTTGGAGGAGTCTGGGGTTGCAACCCAGGATTAGGCCTGCCTTAAAGCTGGGGTCAAAGCACTGCAGGAGATGCCTGAGAGGAGTCTTGGTTGGGTTCTGGAGCAAACCTCTTGCTTTACAGGAGAAAAAAAATCCTGGGTATCTTCCTTGGAGGAGTCTGGGGTTGCAACCCAGGATTAGGCCTGCCTTAAAGCTGGGGTCAAAGCACTGCAGGACATGCCTGAGAGGAGTCTTGGGTGGGTTCTGGAGCAAACCTCCTTGCTTTACAGGAGAAAAAAATTCCTGGGTATCTTCCTTGGAGGAGTCTGGGGTTGCAACCCAGGATTAGGCCTGCCTTAAAGCTGGGGTCAAAGCACTGCAGGACATGCCTGAGAGGAGTGTTGGGTGGGTTCTGGAGCAAACCTCTTGCTTTACAGGAGAAAAAAAATCCTGGGTATCTTCCTTGGAGGAGTCTGGGGTTGCAACCCAGGATTAGGCCTGCCTTAAAGCTGGGGTCAAAGCACTGCAGGACATGCCTGAGAGGAGTCTTGGGTGGGTTCTGGAGCAAAACTCTTGCTTTACAGGAGAAAAAAAATCCTGGGTATCTTCCTTGGAGGAGTCTGGGGTTGCAACCCAGGATTAGGCCTGCCTTAAAGCTGGGGTCAAAGCACTGCAGGACATGCCTGAGAGGAGTCTTGGGTGGGTTCTGGAGCAAACCTCTTGCTTTACAGGAGAAAAAAAATCCTGGGTATCTTCCTTGGAGGAGTTTGGGGTTGCAACCCAGGATTAGGCCTGCCTTAAAGCTGGGGTCAAAGCACTGCAGGACATGCCTGAGAGGAGGCTTGGGTGGGTTCTGGAGCAAACCTCTTGCTTTACAGGAGAAAAAAAATCCTGGGTATCTTCCTTGGAGGAGTTTGGGGTTGCAACCCAGGATTAGGCCTGCCTTAAAGCTGGGGTCAAAGCACTGCAGGACATGCCTGAGAGGAGGCTTGGGTGGGTTCTGGAGCAAACCTCTTGCTTTACAGGAGAAAAAAAATCCTGGGTATCTTCCTTGGAGGAGTCTGGGGTTGCAACCCAGGATTAGGCCTGCCTTAAAGCTGGGGTCAAAGCACTGCAGGACATGCCTGAGAGGAGTCTTGGGTGGGTTCTGGAGCAAACCTCTTGCTTTACAGGAGAAAAAAAATCCTGGGTATCTTCCTTGGAGGAGTCTGGGGTTGCAACCCAGGATTAGGCCTGCCTTAAAGCTGGGGTCAAAGCACTGCAGGACATGCCTGAGAGGAGTCTTGGGTGGGTTCTGGAGCAAACCTCTTGCTTTACAGGAGAAAAAAAATCCTGGGTATCTTCCTTGGAGGAGTCTGGGGTTGCAACCCAGGATTGGGCCTGCCTTAAAGCTGGGGTCAAAGCACTGCAGGACATGCCTGAGAGGAGTCTTGGGTGGGTTCTGGAGCAAACCTCTTGCTTTACAGGAGAAAAAAAATCCCGGGTATCTTCCTTGGAGGAGTCTGGGGTTGCAACCCAGGATTAGGCCTGCCTTAAAGCTGGGGTCAAAGCACTGCAGGACATGCCTGAGAGGAGTCTTGGGTGGGTTCTGGAGCAAACCTCTTGCTTTACAGGAGAAAAAAAATCCTGGGTATCTTCCTTGGAGGAGTCTGGGGTTGCAACCCAGGATTAGGCCTGCCTTAAAGCTGGGGTCAAAGCACTGCAGGACATGCCTGAGAGGAGTCTTGGGTGGGTTCTGGAGCAAACCTCTTGCTTTACAGGAGAAAAAAAATCCTGGGTATCTTCCTTGGAGGAGTCTGGGGTTGCAACCCAGGATTAGGCCTGCCTTAAAGCTGGGGTCAAAGCACTGCAGGACATGCCTGAGAGGAGTCTTGGGTGGGTTCTGGAGCAAACCTCTTGCTTTACAGGAGAAAAAAAATCCTGGGTATCTTCCTTGGAGGAGTCTGGGGTTGCAACCCAGGATTAGGCCTGCCTTAAAGCTGGGGTCAAAGCACTGCAGGACATGCCTGAGAGGAGTCTTGGGTGGGTTCTGGAGCAAAACTCTTGCTTTACAGGAGAAAAAAAATCCTGGGTATCTTCCTTGGAGGAGTCTGGGGTTGCAACCCAGGATTGGGCCTGCCTTAAAGCTGGGGTCAAAGCACTGCAGGACATGCCTGAGAGGAGTGTTGGGTGGGTTCTGGAGCAAACCTCTTGCTTTACAGGAGAAAAAAAATCCTGGGTATCTTCCTTGGAGGAGTCTGGGGTTGCAACCCAGGATTAGGCCTGCCTTAAAGCTGGGGTCAAAATACTCCAGGACATGCCTGAGAGGAGTCTTGGGTGAGTCCTGGAGCAAACCTTTTCCTTTACAGGAGAAAAGACAACCCAGGAAGCTTCCTTGGGGGAGTCTAGTGCTGCTACCTGAGATCTCAGGTCCCTAAAGCAGAGTCGGAAGATACTGGGAGCTGCCTGGGAGGAGTGTGGTGTGGATCTTGGAGGTAAGAGCTTTCCCCAATACTAAAAAATATTCCATGTGTCTTCCTTGGAGGAGTCTAAGAGTTTTACCTGGGATCTCAGGTCCCTGAAGCAGGGCTCAAGACAGTGTGGGACATGTCTGTGAGGAATCTTGGGCAGATGCCAGAGAAGAGAGCGTCCTTTGAGGGAAAAAATCCTTTTGGGTATCTTCCTTGGAGGAGTCTGGGGTTGCAACCCAGGATTAGGCCTGCCTTAAAGCTGGGGTCAAAGCACTGCAGGACATGCCTGAGAGGAGTCTTGGGTGGGTTCTGGAGCAAACCTCTTGCTTTACAGGAGAAAAAAAATCCCGGGTATCTTCCTTGGAGGAGTCTGGGGTTGCAACCCAGGATTAGGCCTGCCTTAAAGCTGGGGTCAAAGCACTGCAGGAGATGCCTGAGAGGAGTCTTGGTTGGGTTCTGGAGCAAACCTCTTGCTTTACAGGAGAAAAAAAATCCTGGGTATCTTCCTTGGAGGAGTCTGGGGTTGCAACCCAGGATTAGGCCTGCCTTAAAGCTGGGGTCAAAGCACTGCAGGACATGCCTGAGAGGAGTCTTGGGTGGGTTCTGGAGCAAACCTCCTTGCTTTACAGGAGAAAAAAAATCCTGGGTATCTTCCTTGGAGGAGTCTGGGGTTGCAACCCAGGATTAGGCCTGCCTTAAAGCTGGGGTCAAAGCACTGCAGGACATGCCTGAGAGGAGTGTTGGGTGGGTTCTGGAGCAAACCTCTTGCTTTACAGGAGAAAAAAAATCCTGGGTATCTTCCTTGGAGGAGTCTGGGGTTGCAACCCAGGATTAGGCCTGCCTTAAAGCTGGGGTCAAAGCACTGCAGGACATGCCTGAGAGGAGTCTTGGGTGGGTTCTGGAGCAAAACTCTTGCTTTACAGGAGAAAAAAAATCCTGGGTATCTTCCTTGGAGGAGTCTGGGGTTGCAACCCAGGATTAGGCCTGCCTTAAAGCTGGGGTCAAAGCACTGCAGGACATGCCTGAGAGGAGTCTTCGGTGGGTTCTGGAGCAAACCTCTTGCTTTACAGGAGAAAAAAAATCCTGGGTATCTTCCTTGGAGGAGTCTGGGGTTGCAACCCAGGATTAGGCCTGCCTTAAAGCTGGGGTCAAAATACTCCAGGACATGCCTGAGAGGAGTCTTGGGTGAGTCCTGGAGCAAACCTTTTCCTTTACAGGAGAAAAGACAACCCAGGAAGCTTCCTTGGGGGAGTCTAGTGCTGCTACCTGAGATCTCAGGTCCCTAAAGCAGAGTCGGAAGATACTGGGAGCTGCCTGGGAGGAGTGTGGTGTGGATCTTGGAGGTAAGAGCTTTCCCCAATACTAAAAAATATTCCATGTGTCTTCCTTGGAGGAGTCTAAGAGTTTTACCTGGGATCTCAGGTCCCTGAAGCAGGGCTCAAGACAGTGTGGGACATGTCTGTGAGGAATCTTGGGCAGATGCCAGAGAAGAGAGCGTCCTTTGAGGGAAAAAATCCTTTTGGGTATCTTCCTTGGAGGAGTCTGGGGTTGCAACCCAGGATTAGGCCTGCCTTAAAGCTGGGGTCAAAGCACTGCAGGACATGCCTGAGAGGAGTCTTGGGTGGGTTCTGGAGCAAACCTCTTGCTTTACAGGAGAAAAAAAATCCCGGGTATCTTCCTTGGAGGAGTCTGGGGTTGCAACCCAGGATTAGGCCTGCCTTAAAGCTGGGGTCAAAGCACTGCAGGAGATGCCTGAGAGGAGTCTTGGTTGGGTTCTGGAGCAAACCTCTTGCTTTACAGGAGAAAAAAAATCCTGGGTATCTTCCTTGGAGGAGTCTGGGGTTGCAACCCAGGATTAGGCCTGCCTTAAAGCTGGGGTCAAAGCACTGCAGGACATGCCTGAGAGGAGTGTTGGGTGGGTTCTGGAGCAAACCTCCTTGCTTTACAGGAGAAAAAAAATCCTGGGTATCTTCCTTGGAGGAGTCTGGGGTTGCAACCCAGGATTAGGCCTGCCTTAAAGCTGGGGTCAAAGCACTGCAGGACATGCCTGAGAGGAGTGTTGGGTGGGTTCTGGAGCAAACCTCTTGCTTTACAGGAGAAAAAAAATCCCGGGTATCTTCCTTGGAGGAGTCTGGGGTTGCAACCCAGGATTAGGCCTGCCTTAAAGCTGGGGTCAAAGCACTGCAGGACATGCCTGAGAGGAGTCTTGGGTGGGTTCTGGAGCAAACCTCTTGCTTTACAGGAGAAAAAAAATCCTGGGTATCTTCCTTGGAGGAGTCTGGGGTTGCAACCCAGGATTAGGCCTGCCTTAAAGCTGGGGTCAAAGCACTGCAGGACATGCCTGAGAGGAGTCTTGGGTGGGTTCTGGAGCAAACCTCTTGCTTTACAGGAGAAAAAAAATCCTGGGTATCTTCCTTGGAGGAGTCTGGGGTTGCAACCCAGGATTGGGCCTGCCTTAAAGCTGGGGTCAAAGCACTGCAGGACATGCCTGAGAGGAGTCTTGGGTGGGTTCTGGAGCAAAACTCTTGCTTTACAGGAGAAAAAAAATCCTGGGTATCTTCCTTGGAGGAGTCTGGGGTTGCAACCCAGGATTAGGCCTGCCTTAAAGCTGGGGTCAAAATACTCCAGGACATGACTGAGAGGAGTCTTGGGTGAGTCCTAGAGCAAACCTTTTCCTTTACAGGAGAAAAGACAACCCAGGAAGCTTCCTTGGGGGAGTCTAGTGCTGCTACCTGAGATCTCAGGTCCCTAAAGCAGAGTCGGAAGATACTGGGAGCTGCCTGGGAGGAGTGTGGTGTGGATCTTGGAGGTAAGAGCTTTCCCCAATACTAAAAAATATTCCATGTGTCTTCCTTGGAGGAGTCTAAGAGTTTTACCTGGGATCTCAGGTCCCTGAAGCAGGGCTCAAGACAGTGTGGGACATGTCTGTGAGGAATCTTGGGCAGATGCCAGAGAAGAGAGCGTCCTTTGAGGGAAAAAATCCTTTTGGGTATCTTCCTTGGAGGAGTCTGGGGTTGCAACCCAGGATTAGGCCTGCCTTAAAGCTGGGGTCAAAGCACTGCAGGACATGCCTGAGAGGAGTCTTGGGTGGGTTCTGGAGCAAACCTCTTGCTTTACAGGAGAAAAAAAATCCCGGGTATCTTCCTTGGAGGAGTCTGGGGTTGCAACCCAGGATTAGGCCTGCCTTAAAGCTGGGGTCAAAGCACTGCAGGAGATGCCTGAGAGGAGTCTTGGTTGGGTTCTGGAGCAAACCTCTTGCTTTACAGGAGAAAAAAAATCCTGGGTATCTTCCTTGGAGGAGTCTGGGGTTGCAACCCAGGATTAGGCCTGCCTTAAAGCTGGGGTCAAAGCACTGCAGGACATGCCTGAGAGGAGTGTTGGGTGGGTTCTGGAGCAAACCTCCTTGCTTTACAGGAGAAAAAAAATCCTGGGTATCTTCCTTGGAGGAGTCTGGGGTTGCAACCCAGGATTAGGCCTGCCTTAAAGCTGGGGTCAAAGCACTGCAGGACATGCCTGAGAGGAGTGTTGGGTGGGTTCTGGAGCAAACCTCTTGCTTTACAGGAGAAAAAAAATCCTGGGTATCTTCCTTGGAGGAGTCTGGGGTTGCAACCCAGGATTAGGCCTGCCTTAAAGCTGGGGTCAAAGCACTGCAGGACATGCCTGAGAGGAGTCTTGGGTGGGTTCTGGAGCAAAACTCTTGCTTTACAGGAGAAAAAAAATCCTGGGTATCTTCCTTGGAGGAGTCTGGGGTTGCAACCCAGGATTAGGCCTGCCTTAAAGCTGGGGTCAAAGCACTGCAGGACATGCCTGAGAGGAGTCTTGGGTGGGTTCTGGAGCAAACCTCTTGCTTTACAGGAGAAAAAAAATCCTGGGTATCTTCCTTGGAGGAGTTTGGGGTTGCAACCCAGGATTAGGCCTGCCTTAAAGCTGGGGTCAAAGCACTGCAGGACATGCCTGAGAGGAGGCTTGGGTGGGTTCTGGAGCAAACCTCTTGCTTTACAGGAGAAAAAAAATCCTGGGTATCTTCCTTGGAGGAGTTTGGGGTTGCAACCCAGGATTAGGCCTGCCTTAAAGCTGGGGTCAAAGCACTGCAGGACATGCCTGAGAGGAGGCTTGGGTGGGTTCTGGAGCAAACCTCTTGCTTTACAGGAGAAAAAAAATCCTGGGTATCTTCCTTGGAGGAGTCTGGGGTTGCAACCCAGGATTAGGCCTGCCTTAAAGCTGGGGTCAAAGCACTGCAGGACATGCCTGAGAGGAGGCTTGGGTGGGTTCTGGAGCAAACCTCTTGCTTTACAGGAGAAAAAAAATCCTGGGTATCTTCCTTGGAGGAGTCTGGGGTTGCAACCCAGGATTAGGCCTGCCTTAAAGCTGGGGTCAAAGCACTGCAGGACATGCCTGAGAGGAGTCTTGGGTGGGTTCTGGAGCAAACCTCTTGCTTTACAGGAGAAAAAAAATCCTGGGTATCTTCCTTGGAGGAGTCTGGGGTTGCAACCCAGGATTGGGCCTGCCTTAAAGCTGGGGTCAAAGCACTGCAGGACATGCCTGAGAGGAGTCTTGGGTGGGTTCTGGAGCAAACCTCTTGCTTTACAGGAGAAAAAAAATCCCGGGTATCTTCCTTGGAGGAGTCTGGGGTTGCAACCCAGGATTAGGCCTGCCTTAAAGCTGGGGTCAAAGCACTGCAGGACATGCCTGAGAGGAGTGTTGGGTGGGTTCTGGAGCAAACCTCTTGCTTTACAGGAGAAAAAAAATCCTGGGTATCTTCCTTGGAGGAGTCTGGGGTTGCAACCCAGGATTAGGCCTGTCTTAAAGCTGCGGTCAAAGCACTGCAGGACATGCCTGAGAGGAGTCTTGGGTGGGTTCTGGAGCAAACCTCTTGCTTTACAGGAGAAAAAAAATCCTGGGTATCTTCCTTGGAGGAGTCTGGGGTTGCAACCCAGGATTAGGCCTGCCTTAAAGCTGGGGTCAAAATACTCCAGGACATGCCTGAGAGGAGTCTTGGGTGAGTCCTGGAGCAAACCTTTTCCTTTACAGGAGAAAAGACAACCCAGGAAGCTTCCTTGGGGGAGTCTAGTGCTGCTACCTGAGATCTCAGGTCCCTAAAGCAGAGTCGGAAGATACTGGGAGCTGCCTGGGAGGAGTGTGGTGTGGATCTTGGAGGTAAGAGCTTTCCCCAATACTAAAAAATATTCCATGTGTCTTCCTTGGAGGAGTCTAAGAGTTTTACCTGGGATCTCAGGTCCCTGAAGCAGGGCTCAAGACAGTGTGGGACATGTCTGTGAGGAATCTTGGGCAGATGCCAGAGAAGAGAGCGTCCTTTGAGGGAAAAAATCCTTTTGGGTATCTTCCTTGGAGGAGTCTGGGGTTGCAACCCAGGATTAGGCCTGCCTTAAAGCTGGGGTCAAAGCACTGCAGGACATGCCTGAGAGGAGTCTTGGGTGGGTTCTGGAGCAAACCTCTTGCTTTACAGGAGAAAAAAAATCCCGTGTATCTTCCTTGGAGGAGTCTGGGGTTGCAACCCAGGATTAGGCCTGCCTTAAAGCTGGGGTCAAAGCACTGCAGGACATGCCTGAGAGGAGTCTTGGGTGGGTTCTGGAGCAAACCTCTTGCTTTACAGGAGAAAAAAAATCCTGGGTATCTTCCTTGGAGGAGTCTGGGGTTGCAACCCAGGATTAGGCCTGCCTTAAAGCTGGGGTCAAAGCACTGCAGGACATGCCTGAGAGGAGTCTTGGGTGGGTTCTGGAGCAAACCTCTTGCTTTACAGGAGAAAAAAAATCCTGGGTATCTTCCTTGGAGGAGTCTGGGGTTGCAACCCAGGATTAGGCCTGCCTTAAAGCTGGGGTCAAAGCACTGCAGGACATGCCTGAGAGGAGTCTTGGGTGGGTTCTGGAGCAAACCTCTTGCTTTACAGGAGAAAAAAAATCCTGGGTATCTTCCTTGGAGGAGTCTGGGGTTGCAACCCAGGATTAGGCCTGCCTTAAAGCTGGGGTCAAAGCACTGCAGGACATGCCTGAGAGGAGTCTTGGGTGGGTTCTGGAGCAAAACTCTTGCTTTACAGGAGAAAAAAAATCCTGGGTATCTTCCTTGGAGGAGTCTGGGGTTGCAACCCAGGATTGGGCCTGCCTTAAAGCTGGGGTCAAAGCACTGCAGGACATGCCTGAGAGGAGTCTTGGGTGGGTTCTGGAGCAAACCTCTTGCTTTACAGGAGAAAAAAAATCCCGGGTATCTTCCTTGGAGGAGTCTGGGGTTGCAACCCAGGATTAGGCCTGCCTTAAAGCTGGGGTCAAAGCACTGCAGGACATGCCTGAGAGGAGTCTTGGGTGGGTTCTGGAGCAAACCTCTTGCTTTACAGGAGAAAAAAAATCCTGGGTATCTTCCTTGGAGGAGTCTGGGGTTGCAACCCAGGATTAGGCCTGCCTTAAAGCTGGGGTCAAAGCACTGCAGGACATGCCTGAGAGGAGTCTTCGGTGGGTTCTGGAGCAAACCTCTTGCTTTACAGGAGAAAAAAAATCCTGGGTATCTTCCTTGGAGGAGTCTGGGGTTGCAACCCAGGATTAGGCCTGCCTTAAAGCTGGGGTCAAAATACTCCAGGACATGCCTGAGAGGAGTCTTGGGTGAGTCCTGGAGCAAACCTTTTCCTTTACAGGAGAAAAGACAACCCAGGAAGCTTCCTTGGGGGAGTCTAGTGCTGCTACCTGAGATCTCAGGTCCCTAAAGCAGAGTCGGAAGATACTGGGAGCTGCCTGGGAGGAGTGTGGTGTGGATCTTGGAGGTAAGAGCTTTCCCCAATACTAAAAAATATTCCATGTGTCTTCCTTGGAGGAGTCTAAGAGTTTTACCTGGGATCTCAGGTCCCTGAAGCAGGGCTCAAGACAGTGTGGGACATGTCTGTGAGGAATCTTGGGCAGATGCCAGAGAAGAGAGCGTCCTTTGAGGGAAAAAATCCTTTTGGGTATCTTCCTTGGAGGAGTCTGGGGTTGCAACCCAGGATTAGGCCTGCCTTAAAGCTGGGGTCAAAGCACTGCAGGACATGCCTGAGAGGAGTCTTGGGTGGGTTCTGGAGCAAACCTCTTGCTTTACAGGAGAAAAAAAATCCCGGGTATCTTCCTTGGAGGAGTCTGGGGTTGCAACCCAGGATTAGGCCTGCCTTAAAGCTGGGGTCAAAGCACTGCAGGAGATGCCTGAGAGGAGTCTTGGTTGGGTTCTGGAGCAAACCTCTTGCTTTACAGGAGAAAAAAAATCCTGGGTATCTTCCTTGGAGGAGTCTGGGGTTGCAACCCAGGATTAGGCCTGCCTTAAAGCTGGGGTCAAAGCACTGCAGGACATGCCTGAGAGGAGTCTTGGGTGGGTTCTGGAGCAAACCTCTTGCTTTACAGGAGAAAAAAAATCCCGTGTATCTTCCTTGGAGGAGTCTGGGGTTGCAACCCAGGATTAGGCCTGCCTTAAAGCTGGGGTCAAAGCACTGCAGGACATGCCTGAGAGGAGTCTTGGGTGGGTTCTGGAGCAAACCTCTTGCTTTACAGGAGAAAAAAAATCCTGGGTATCTTCCTTGGAGGAGTCTGGGGTTGCAACCCAGGATTAGGCCTGCCTTAAAGCTGGGGTCAAAGCACTGCAGGACATGCCTGAGAGGAGTCTTGGGTGGGTTCTGGAGCAAACCTCTTGCTTTACAGGAGAAAAAA
The DNA here is from genome assembly GCF_047716275.1 of Strix uralensis. Taxonomy (NCBI): domain Eukaryota; kingdom Metazoa; phylum Chordata; class Aves; order Strigiformes; family Strigidae; genus Strix; species Strix uralensis. The sequence goes on from NW_027436937.1 coordinate 37,415, forward strand.
AATCCTGGGTATCTTCCTTGGAGGAGTCTGGGGTTGCAACCCAGGATTAGGCCTGCCTTAAAGCTGGGGTCAAAGCACTGCAGGACATGCCTGAGAGGAGTCTTGGGTGGGTTCTGGAGCAAACCTCTTGCTTTACAGGAGAAAAAAAATCCTGGGTATCTTCCTTGGAGGAGTCTGGGGTTGCAACCCAGGATTAGGCCTGCCTTAAAGCTGGGGTCAAAGCACTGCAGGACATGCCTGAGAGGAGTCTTGGGTGGGTTCTGGAGCAAAACTCTTGCTTTACAGGAGAAAAAAAATCCTGGGTATCTTCCTTGGAGGAGTCTGGGGTTGCAACCCAGGATTGGGCCTGCCTTAAAGCTGGGGTCAAAGCACTGCAGGACATGCCTGAGAGGAGTCTTGGGTGGGTTCTGGAGCAAACCTCTTGCTTTACAGGAGAAAAAAAATCCCGGGTATCTTCCTTGGAGGAGTCTGGGGTTGCAACCCAGGATTAGGCCTGCCTTAAAGCTGGGGTCAAAGCACTGCAGGACATGCCTGAGAGGAGTCTTGGGTGGGTTCTGGAGCAAACCTCTTGCTTTACAGGAGAAAAAAAATCCTGGGTATCTTCCTTGGAGGAGTCTGGGGTTGCAACCCAGGATTAGGCCTGCCTTAAAGCTGGGGTCAAAGCACTGCAGGACATGCCTGAGAGGAGTCTTCGGTGGGTTCTGGAGCAAACCTCTTGCTTTACAGGAGAAAAAAAATCCTGGGTATCTTCCTTGGAGGAGTCTGGGGTTGCAACCCAGGATTAGGCCTGCCTTAAAGCTGGGGTCAAAATACTCCAGGACATGCCTGAGAGGAGTCTTGGGTGAGTCCTGGAGCAAACCTTTTCCTTTACAGGAGAAAAGACAACCCAGGAAGCTTCCTTGGGGGAGTCTAGTGCTGCTACCTGAGATCTCAGGTCCCTAAAGCAGAGTCGGAAGATACTGGGAGCTGCCTGGGAGGAGTGTGGTGTGGATCTTGGAGGTAAGAGCTTTCCCCAATACTAAAAAATATTCCATGTGTCTTCCTTGGAGGAGTCTAAGAGTTTTACCTGGGATCTCAGGTCCCTGAAGCAGGGCTCAAGACAGTGTGGGACATGTCTGTGAGGAATCTTGGGCAGATGCCAGAGAAGAGAGCGTCCTTTGAGGGAAAAAATCCTTTTGGGTATCTTCCTTGGAGGAGTCTGGGGTTGCAACCCAGGATTAGGCCTGCCTTAAAGCTGGGGTCAAAGCACTGCAGGACATGCCTGAGAGGAGTCTTGGGTGGGTTCTGGAGCAAACCTCTTGCTTTACAGGAGAAAAAAAATCCCGGGTATCTTCCTTGGAGGAGTCTGGGGTTGCAACCCAGGATTAGGCCTGCCTTAAAGCTGGGGTCAAAGCACTGCAGGAGATGCCTGAGAGGAGTCTTGGTTGGGTTCTGGAGCAAACCTCTTGCTTTACAGGAGAAAAAAAATCCTGGGTATCTTCCTTGGAGGAGTCTGGGGTTGCAACCCAGGATTAGGCCTGCCTTAAAGCTGGGGTCAAAGCACTGCAGGACATGCCTGAGAGGAGTCTTGGGTGGGTTCTGGAGCAAACCTCCTTGCTTTACAGGAGAAAAAAAATCCTGGGTATCTTCCTTGGAGGAGTCTGGGGTTGCAACCCAGGATTAGGCCTGCCTTAAAGCTGGGGTCAAAGCACTGCAGGACATGCCTGAGAGGAGTGTTGGGTGGGTTCTGGAGCAAACCTCTTGCTTTACAGGAGAAAAAAAATCCTGGGTATCTTCCTTGGAGGAGTCTGGGGTTGCAACCCAGGATTAGGCCTGCCTTAAAGCTGGGGTCAAAGCACTGCAGGACATGCCTGAGAGGAGTCTTGGGTGGGTTCTGGAGCAAAACTCTTGCTTTACAGGAGAAAAAAAATCCTGGGTATCTTCCTTGGAGGAGTCTGGGGTTGCAACCCAGGATTAGGCCTGCCTTAAAGCTGGGGTCAAAGCACTGCAGGACATGCCTGAGAGGAGTCTTGGGTGGGTTCTGGAGCAAACCTCTTGCTTTACAGGAGAAAAAAAATCCTGGGTATCTTCCTTGGAGGAGTCTGGGGTTGCAACCCAGGATTAGGCCTGCCTTAAAGCTGGGGTCAAAATACTCCAGGACATGCCTGAGAGGAGTCTTGGGTGAGTCCTGGAGCAAACCTTTTCCTTTACAGGAGAAAAGACAACCCAGGAAGCTTCCTTGGGGGAGTCTAGTGCTGCTACCTGAGATCTCAGGTCCCTAAAGCAGAGTCGGAAGATACTGGGAGCTGCCTGGGAGGAGTGTGGTGTGGATCTTGGAGGTAAGAGCTTTCCCCAATACTAAAAAATATTCCATGTGTCTTCCTTGGAGGAGTCTAAGAGTTTTACCTGGGATCTCAGGTCCCTGAAGCAGGGCTCAAGACAGTGTGGGACATGTCTGTGAGGAATCTTGGGCAGATGCCAGAGAAGAGAGCGTCCTTTGAGGGAAAAAATCCTTTTGGGTATCTTCCTTGGAGGAGTCTGGGGTTGCAACCCAGGATTAGGCCTGCCTTAAAGCTGGGGTCAAAGCACTGCAGGACATGCCTGAGAGGAGTCTTGGGTGGGTTCTGGAGCAAACCTCTTGCTTTACAGGAGAAAAAAAATCCCGGGTATCTTCCTTGGAGGAGTCTGGGGTTGCAACCCAGGATTAGGCCTGCCTTAAAGCTGGGGTCAAAGCACTGCAGGAGATGCCTGAGAGGAGTCTTGGTTGGGTTCTGGAGCAAACCTCTTGCTTTACAGGAGAAAAAAAATCCTGGGTATCTTCCTTGGAGGAGTCTGGGGTTGCAACCCAGGATTAGGCCTGCCTTAAAGCTGGGGTCAAAGCACTGCAGGACATGCCTGAGAGGAGTGTTGGGTGGGTTCTGGAGCAAACCTCCTTGCTTTACAGGAGAAAAAAAATCCTGGGTATCTTCCTTGGAGGAGTCTGGGGTTGCAACCCAGGATTAGGCCTGCCTTAAAGCTGGGGTCAAAGCACTGCAGGACATGCCTGAGAGGAGTGTTGGGTGGGTTCTGGAGCAAACCTCTTGCTTTACAGGAGAAAAAAAATCCTGGGTATCTTCCTTGGAGGAGTCTGGGGTTGCAACCCAGGATTAGGCCTGCCTTAAAGCTGGGGTCAAAGCACTGCAGGACATGCCTGAGAGGAGTCTTGGGTGGGTTCTGGAGCAAACCTCTTGCTTTACAGGAGAAAAAAAATCCCGGGTATCTTCCTTGGAGGAGTCTGGGGTTGCAACCCAGGATTAGGCCTGCCTTAAAGCTGGGGTCAAAGCACTGCAGGACATGCCTGAGAGGAGTCTTGGGTGGGTTCTGGAGCAAAACTCTTGCTTTACAGGAGAAAAAAAATCCTGGGTATCTTCCTTGGAGGAGTCTGGGGTTGCAACCCAGGATTAGGCCTGCCTTAAAGCTGGGGTCAAAGCACTGCAGGACATGCCTGAGAGGAGTCTTGGGTGGGTTCTGGAGCAAACCTCTTGCTTTACAGGAGAAAAAAAATCCTGGGTATCTTCCTTGGAGGAGTCTGGGGTTGCAACCCAGGATTAGGCCTGCCTTAAAGCTGGGGTCAAAGCACTGCAGGACATGCCTGAGAGGAGTCTTGGGTGGGTTCTGGAGCAAACCTCTTGCTTTACAGGAGAAAAAAAATCCTGGGTATCTTCCTTGGAGGAGTCTGGGGTTGCAACCCAGGATTAGGCCTGCCTTAAAGCTGGGGTCAAAGCACTGCAGGACATGCCTGAGAGGAGTCTTGGGTGGGTTCTGGAGCAAACCTCTTGCTTTACAGGAGAAAAAAAATCCTGGGTATCTTCCTTGGAGGAGTCTGGGGTTGCAACCCAGGATTGGGCCTGCCTTAAAGCTGGGGTCAAAGCACTGCAGGACATGCCTGAGAGGAGTCTTGGGTGGGTTCTGGAGCAAACCTCTTGCTTTACAGGAGAAAAAAAATCCCGGGTATCTTCCTTGGAGGAGTCTGGGGTTGCAACCCAGGATTAGGCCTGCCTTAAAGCTGGGGTCAAAATATTCCAGGACATGCCTGAGAGGAGTCTTGGGTGAGTCCTGGAGCAAACCTTTTCCTTTACAGGAGAAAAGACAACCCAGGAAGCTTCCTTGGGGGAGTCTAGTGCTGCTACCTGAGATCTCAGGTCCCTAAAGCAGAGTCGGAAGATACTGGGAGCTGCCTGGGAGGAGTGTGGTGTGGATCTTGGAGGTAAGAGCTTTCCCCAATACTAAAAAATATTCCATGTGTCTTCCTTGGAGGAGTCTAAGAGTTTTACCTGGGATCTCAGGTCCCTGAAGCAGGGCTCAAGACAGTGTGGGACATGTCTGTGAGGAATCTTGGGCAGATGCCAGAGAAGAGAGCGTCCTTTGAGGGAAAAAATCCTTTTGGGTATCTTCCTTGGAGGAGTCTGGGGTTGCAACCCAGGATTAGGCCTGCCTTAAAGCTGGGGTCAAAGCACTGCAGGACATGCCTGAGAGGAGTGTTGGGTGGGTTCTGGAGCAAACCTCTTGCTTTACAGGAGAAAAAAAATCCCGTGTATCTTCCTTGGAGGAGTCTGGGGTTGCAACCCAGGATTAGGCCTGCCTTAAAGCTGGGGTCAAAGCACTGCAGGACATGCCTGAGAGGAGTCTTGGGTGGGTTCTGGAGCAAACCTCTTGCTTTACAGGAGAAAAAAAATCCTGGGTATCTTCCTTGGAGGAGTCTGGGGTTGCAACCCAGGATTAGGCCTGCCTTAAAGCTGGGGTCAAAGCACTGCAGGACATGCCTGAGAGGAGTCTTGGGTGGGTTCTGGAGCAAAACTCTTGCTTTACAGGAGAAAAAAAATCCTGGGTATCTTCCTTGGAGGAGTCTGGGGTTGCAACCCAGGATTAGGCCTGCCTTAAAGCTGGGGTCAAAGCACTGCAGGACATGCCTGAGAGGAGTCTTGGGTGGGTTCTGGAGCAAAACTCTTGCTTTACAGGAGAAAAAAAATCCTGGGTATCTTCCTTGGAGGAGTCTGGGGTTGCAACCCAGGATTAGGCCTGCCTTAAAGCTGGGGTCAAAGCACTGCAGGACATGCCTGAGAGGAGTCTTGGGTGGGTTCTGGAGCAAACCTCTTGCTTTACAGGAGAAAAAAAATCCTGGGTATCTTCCTTGGAGGAGTCTGGGGTTGCAACCCAGGATTAGGCCTGCCTTAAAGCTGGGGTCAAAGCACTGCAGGACATGCCTGAGAGGAGTCTTGGGTGGGTTCTGGAGCAAACCTCTTGCTTTACAGGAGAAAAAAAATCCTGGGTATCTTCCTTGGAGGAGTCTGGGGTTGCAACCCAGGATTAGGCCTGCCTTAAAGCTGGGGTCAAAGCACTGCAGGACATGCCTGAGAGGAGTCTGGGGTGGGTTCTGGAGCAAACCTCTTGCTTTACAGGAGAAAAAAAATCCTGGGTATCTTCCTTGGAGGAGTCTGGGGTTGCAACCCAGGATTGGGCCTGCCTTAAAGCTGGGGTCAAAGCACTGCAGGACATGCCTGAGAGGAGTCTTGGGTGGGTTCTGGAGCAAACCTCTTGCTTTACAGGAGAAAAAAAATCCTGGGTATCTTCCTTGGAGGAGTCTGGGGTTGCAACCCAGGATTAGGCCTGCCTTAAAGCTGGGGTCAAAGCACTGCAGGACATGCCTGAGAGGAGTCTTGGGTGGGTTCTGGAGCAAACCTCTTGCTTTACAGGAGAAAAAAAATCCTGGGTATCTTCCTTGGAGGAGTCTGGGGTTGCAACCCAGGATTAGGCCTGCCTTAAAGCTGGGGTCAAAGCACTGCAGGACATGCCTGAGAGGAGTCTTGGGTGGGTTCTGGAGCAAACCTCTTGCTTTACAGGAGAAAAAAAATCCTGGGTATCTTCCTTGGAGGAGTCTGGGGTTGCAACCCAGGATTGGGCCTGCCTTAAAGCTGGGGTCAAAGCACTGCAGGACATGCCTGAGAGGAGTCTTGGGTGGGTTCTGGAGCAAACCTCTTGCTTTACAGGAGAAAAAAAATCCCGGGTATCTTCCTTGGAGGAGTCTGGGGTTGCAACCCAGGATTAGGCCTGCCTTAAAGCTGGGGTCAAAGCACTGCAGGACATGCCTGAGAGGAGTCTTGGGTGGGTTCTGGAGCAAACCTCTTGCTTTACAGGAGAAAAAAAATCCTGGGTATCTTCCTTGGAGGAGTCTGGGGTTGCAACCCAGGATTAGGCCTGTCTTAAATCTGGGGTCAAAGCACTGCAGGACATGCCTGAGAGGAGTCTTGGGTGGGTTCTGGAGCAAACCTCTTGCTTTACAGGAGAAAAAAAATCCTGGGTATCTTCCTTGGAGGAGTCTGGGGTTGCAACCCAGGATTAGGCCTGCCTTAAAGCTGGGGTCAAAATACTCCAGGACATGCCTGAGAGGAGTCTTGGGTGAGTCCTGGAGCAAACCTTTTCCTTTACAGGAGAAAAGACAACCCAGGAAGCTTCCTTGGGGGAGTCTAGTGCTGCTACCTGAGATCTCAGGTCCCTAAAGCAGAGTCGGAAGATACTGGGAGCTGCCTGGGAGGAGTGTGGTGTGGATCTTGGAGGTAAGAGCTTTCCCCAATACTAAAAAATATTCCATGTGTCTTCCTTGGAGGAGTCTAAGAGTTTTACCTGGGATCTCAGGTCCCTGAAGCAGGGCTCAAGACAGTGTGGGACATGTCTGTGAGGAATCTTGGGCAGATGCCAGAGAAGAGAGCGTCCTTTGAGGGAAAAAATCCTTTTGGGTATCTTCCTTGGAGGAGTCTGGGGTTGCAACCCAGGATTAGGCCTGCCTTAAAGCTGGGGTCAAAGCACTGCAGGACATGCCTGAGAGGAGTGTTGGGTGGGTTCTGGAGCAAACCTCTTGCTTTACAGGAGAAAAAAAATCCTGGGTATCTTCCTTGGAGGAGTCTGGGGTTGCAACCCAGGATTAGGCCTGCCTTAAAGCTGGGGTCAAAGCACTGCAGGACATGCCTGAGAGGAGTCTTGGGTGGGTTCTGGAGCAAACCTCTTGCTTTACAGGAGAAAAAAAATCCTGGGTATCTTCCTTGGAGGAGTCTGGGGTTGCAACCCAGGATTAGGCCTGCCTTAAAGCTGGGGTCAAAGCACTGCAGGACATGCCTGAGAGGAGTCTTGGGTGGGTTCTGGAGCAAACCTCTTGCTTTACAGGAGAAAAAAAATCCTGGGTATCTTCCTTGGAGGAGTCTGGGGTTGCAACCCAGGATTAGGCCTGCCTTAAAGCTGGGGTCAAAGCACTGCAGGACATGCCTGAGAGGAGTCTTGGGTGGGTTCTGGAGCAAACCTCTTGCTTTACAGGAGAAAAAAAATCCTGGGTATCTTCCTTGGAGGAGTCTGGGGTTGCAACCCAGGATTAGGCCTGCCTTAAAGCTGGGGTCAAAGCACTGCAGGACATGCCTGAGAGGAGTCTTGGGTGGGTTCTGGAGCAAACCTCTTGCTTTACAGGAGAAAAAAAATCCTGGGTATCTTCCTTGGAGGAGTCTGGGGTTGCAACCCAGGATTAGGCCTGCCTTAAAGCTGGGGTCAAAGCACTGCAGGACATGCCTGAGAGGAGTCTTGGGTGGGTTCTGGAGCAAACCTCTTGCTTTACAGGAGAAAAAAAATCCTGGGTATCTTCCTTGGAGGAGTCTGGGGTTGCAACCCAGGATTAGGTCTGCCTTAAAGCTGGGGTCAAAATACTCCAGGACATGCCTGAGAGGAGTCTTGGGTGAGTCCTGGAGCAAACCTTTTCCTTTACAGGAGAAAAGACAACCCAGGAAGCTTCCTTGGGGGAGTCTAGTGCTGCTACCTGAGATCTCAGGTCCCTAAAGCAGAGTCGGAAGATACTGGGAGCTGCCTGGGAGGAGTGTGGTGTGGATCTTGGAGGTAAGAGCTTTCCCCAATACTAAAAAATATTCCATGTGTCTTCCTTGGAGGAGTCTAAGAGTTTTACCTGGGATCTCAGGTCCCTGAAGCAGGGCTCAAGACAGTGTGGGACATGTCTGTGAGGAATCTTGGGCAGATGCCAGAGAAGAGAGCGTCCTTTGAGGGAAAAAATCCTTTTGGGTATCTTCCTTGGAGGAGTCTGGGGTTGCAACCCAGGATTAGGCCTGCCTTAAAGCTGGGGTCAAAGCACTGCAGGACATGCCTGAGAGGAGTCTTGGGTGGGTTCTGGAGCAAACCTCTTGCTTTACAGGAGAAAAAAAATCCCGTGTATCTTCCTTGGAGGAGTCTGGGGTTGCAACCCAGGATTAGGCCTGCCTTAAAGCTGGGGTCAAAGCACTGCAGGACATGCCTGAGAGGAGTCTTGGGTGGGTTCTGGAGCAAAACTCTTGCTTTACAGGAGAAAAAAAATCCTGGGTATCTTCCTTGGAGGAGTCTGGGGTTGCAACCCAGGATTAGGCCTGCCTTAAAGCTGGGGTCAAAGCACTGCAGGACATGCCTGAGAGGAGTCTTGGGTGGGTTCTGGAGCAAACCTCTTGCTTTACAGGAGAAAAAAAATCCTGGGTATCTTCCTTGGAGGAGTCTGGGGTTGCAACCCAGGATTAGGCCTGCCTTAAAGCTGGGGTCAAAGCACTGCAGGACATGCCTGAGAGGAGTCTTGGGTGGGTTCTGGAGCAAACCTCTTGCTTTACAGGAGAAAAAAAATCCTGGGTATCTTCCTTGGAGGAGTCTGGGGTTGCAACCCAGGATTAGGCCTGCCTTAAAGCTGGGGTCAAAGCACTGCAGGACATGCCTGAGAGGAGTCTTGGGTGGGTTCTGGAGCAAACCTCTTGCTTTACAGGAGAAAAAAAATCCTGGGTATCTTCCTTGGAGGAGTCTGGGGTTGCAACCCAGGATTGGGCCTGCCTTAAAGCTGGGGTCAAAGCACTGCAGGACATGCCTGAGAGGAGTCTTGGGTGGGTTCTGGAGCAAACCTCTTGCTTTACAGGAGAAAAAAAATCCCGGGTATCTTCCTTGGAGGAGTCTGGGGTTGCAACCCAGGATTAGGCCTGCCTTAAAGCTGGGGTCAAAATATTCCAGGACATGCCTGAGAGGAGTCTTGGGTGAGTCCTGGAGCAAACCTTTTCCTTTACAGGAGAAAAGACAACCCAGGAAGCTTCCTTGGGGGAGTCTAGTGCTGCTACCTGAGATCTCAGGTCCCTAAAGCAGAGTCGGAAGATACTGGGAGCTGCCTGGGAGGAGTGTGGTGTGGATCTTGGAGGTAAGAGCTTTCCCCAATACTAAAAAATATTCCATGTGTCTTCCTTGGAGGAGTCTAAGAGTTTTACCTGGGATCTCAGGTCCCTGAAGCAGGGCTCAAGACAGTGTGGGACATGTCTGTGAGGAATCTTGGGCAGATGCCAGAGAAGAGAGCGTCCTTTGAGGGAAAAAATCCTTTTGGGTATCTTCCTTGGAGGAGTCTGGGGTTGCAACCCAGGATTAGGCCTGCCTTAAAGCTGGGGTCAAAGCACTGCAGGACATGCCTGAGAGGAGTGTTGGGTGGGTTCTGGAGCAAACCTCTTGCTTTACAGGAGAAAAAAAATCCCGTGTATCTTCCTTGGAGGAGTCTGGGGTTGCAACCCAGGATTAGGCCTGCCTTAAAGCTGGGGTCAAAGCACTGCAGGACATGCCTGAGAGGAGTCTTGGGTGGGTTCTGGAGCAAACCTCTTGCTTTACAGGAGAAAAAAAATCCTGGGTATCTTCCTTGGAGGAGTCTGGGGTTGCAACCCAGGATTAGGCCTGCCTTAAAGCTGGGGTCAAAGCACTGCAGGACATGCCTGAGAGGAGTCTTGGGTGGGTTCTGGAGCAAAACTCTTGCTTTACAGGAGAAAAAAAATCCTGGGTATCTTCCTTGGAGGAGTCTGGGGTTGCAACCCAGGATTAGGCCTGCCTTAAAGCTGGGGTCAAAGCACTGCAGGACATGCCTGAGAGGAGTCTTGGGTGGGTTCTGGAGCAAAACTCTTGCTTTACAGGAGAAAAAAAATCCTGGGTATCTTCCTTGGAGGAGTCTGGGGTTGCAACCCAGGATTAGGCCTGCCTTAAAGCTGGGGTCAAAGCACTGCAGGACATGCCTGAGAGGAGTCTTGGGTGGGTTCTGGAGCAAACCTCTTGCTTTACAGGAGAAAAAAAATCCTGGGTATCTTCCTTGGAGGAGTCTGGGGTTGCAACCCAGGATTAGGCCTGCCTTAAAGCTGGGGTCAAAGCACTGCAGGACATGCCTGAGAGGAGTCTTGGGTGGGTTCTGGAGCAAACCTCTTGCTTTACAGGAGAAAAAAAATCCTGGGTATCTTCCTTGGAGGAGTCTGGGGTTGCAACCCAGGATTAGGCCTGCCTTAAAGCTGGGGTCAAAGCACTGCAGGACATGCCTGAGAGGAGTCTGGGGTGGGTTCTGGAGCAAACCTCTTGCTTTACAGGAGAAAAAAAATCCTGGGTATCTTCCTTGGAGGAGTCTGGGGTTGCAACCCAGGATTGGGCCTGCCTTAAAGCTGGGGTCAAAGCACTGCAGGACATGCCTGAGAGGAGTCTTGGGTGGGTTCTGGAGCAAACCTCTTGCTTTACAGGAGAAAAAAAATCCTGGGTATCTTCCTTGGAGGAGTCTGGGGTTGCAACCCAGGATTAGGCCTGCCTTAAAGCTGGGGTCAAAGCACTGCAGGACATGCCTGAGAGGAGTCTTGGGTGGGTTCTGGAGCAAACCTCTTGCTTTACAGGAGAAAAAAAATCCTGGGTATCTTCCTTGGAGGAGTCTGGGGTTGCAACCCAGGATTAGGCCTGCCTTAAAGCTGGGGTCAAAGCACTGCAGGACATGCCTGAGAGGAGTCTTGGGTGGGTTCTGGAGCAAACCTCTTGCTTTACAGGAGAAAAAAAATCCTGGGTATCTTCCTTGGAGGAGTCTGGGGTTGCAACCCAGGATTGGGCCTGCCTTAAAGCTGGGGTCAAAGCACTGCAGGACATGCCTGAGAGGAGTCTTGGGTGGGTTCTGGAGCAAACCTCTTGCTTTACAGGAGAAAAAAAATCCCGGGTATCTTCCTTGGAGGAGTCTGGGGTTGCAACCCAGGATTAGGCCTGCCTTAAAGCTGGGGTCAAAGCACTGCAGGACATGCCTGAGAGGAGTCTTGGGTGGGTTCTGGAGCAAACCTCTTGCTTTACAGGAGAAAAAAAATCCTGGGTATCTTCCTTGGAGGAGTCTGGGGTTGCAACCCAGGATTAGGCCTGTCTTAAATCTGGGGTCAAAGCACTGCAGGACATGCCTGAGAGGAGTCTTGGGTGGGTTCTGGAGCAAACCTCTTGCTTTACAGGAGAAAAAAAATCCTGGGTATCTTCCTTGGAGGAGTCTGGGGTTGCAACCCAGGATTAGGCCTGCCTTAAAGCTGGGGTCAAAATACTCCAGGACATGCCTGAGAGGAGTCTTGGGTGAGTCCTGGAGCAAACCTTTTCCTTTACAGGAGAAAAGACAACCCAGGAAGCTTCCTTGGGGGAGTCTAGTGCTGCTACCTGAGATCTCAGGTCCCTAAAGCAGAGTCGGAAGATACTGGGAGCTGCCTGGGAGGAGTGTGGTGTGGATCTTGGAGGTAAGAGCTTTCCCCAATACTAAAAAATATTCCATGTGTCTTCCTTGGAGGAGTCTAAGAGTTTTACCTGGGATCTCAGGTCCCTGAAGCAGGGCTCAAGACAGTGTGGGACATGTCTGTGAGGAATCTTGGGCAGATGCCAGAGAAGAGAGCGTCCTTTGAGGGAAAAAATCCTTTTGGGTATCTTCCTTGGAGGAGTCTGGGGTTGCAACCCAGGATTAGGCCTGCCTTAAAGCTGGGGTCAAAGCACTGCAGGACATGCCTGAGAGGAGTGTTGGGTGGGTTCTGGAGCAAACCTCTTGCTTTACAGGAGAAAAAAAATCCTGGGTATCTTCCTTGGAGGAGTCTGGGGTTGCAACCCAGGATTAGGCCTGCCTTAAAGCTGGGGTCAAAGCACTGCAGGACATGCCTGAGAGGAGTCTTGGGTGGGTTCTGGAGCAAACCTCTTGCTTTACAGGAGAAAAAAAATCCTGGGTATCTTCCTTGGAGGAGTCTGGGGTTGCAACCCAGGATTAGGCCTGCCTTAAAGCTGGGGTCAAAGCACTGCAGGACATGCCTGAGAGGAGTCTTGGGTGGGTTCTGGAGCAAACCTCTTGCTTTACAGGAGAAAAAAAATCCTGGGTATCTTCCTTGGAGGAGTCTGGGGTTGCAACCCAGGATTAGGCCTGCCTTAAAGCTGGGGTCAAAGCACTGCAGGACATGCCTGAGAGGAGTCTTGGGTGGGTTCTGGAGCAAACCTCTTGCTTTACAGGAGAAAAAAAATCCTGGGTATCTTCCTTGGAGGAGTCTGGGGTTGCAACCCAGGATTAGGCCTGCCTTAAAGCTGGGGTCAAAGCACTGCAGGACATGCCTGAGAGGAGTCTTGGGTGGGTTCTGGAGCAAACCTCTTGCTTTACAGGAGAAAAAAAATCCTGGGTATCTTCCTTGGAGGAGTCTGGGGTTGCAACCCAGGATTAGGCCTGCCTTAAAGCTGGGGTCAAAGCACTGCAGGACATGCCTGAGAGGAGTCTTGGGTGGGTTCTGGAGCAAACCTCTTGCTTTACAGGAGAAAAAAAATCCTGGGTATCTTCCTTGGAGGAGTCTGGGGTTGCAACCCAGGATTAGGCCTGCCTTAAAGCTGGGGTCAAAGCACTGCAGGACATGCCTGAGAGGAGTCTTGGGTGGGTTCTGGAGCAAACCTCTTGCTTTACAGGAGAAAAAAAATCCTGGGTATCTTCCTTGGAGGAGTCTGGGGTTGCAACCCAGGATTAGGCCTGCCTTAAAGCTGGGGTCAAAGCACTGCAGGACATGCCTGAGAGGAGTCTTGGGTGGGTTCTGGAGCAAACCTCTTGCTTTACAGGAGAAAAAAAATCCTGGGTATCTTCCTTGGAGGAGTCTGGGGTTGCAACCCAGGATTAGGCCTGCCTTAAAGCTGGGGTCAAAGCACTGCAGGACATGCCTGAGAGGAGTCTTGGGTGGGTTCTGGAGCAAACCTCTTGCTTTACAGGAGAAAAAAAATCCTGGGTATCTTCCTTGGAGGAGTCTGGGGTTGCAACCCAGGATTAGGCCTGCCTTAAAGCTGGGGTCAAAGCACTGCAGGACATGCCTGAGAGGAGTCTTGGGTGGGTTCTGGAGCAAACCTCTTGCTTTACAGGAGAAAAAAAATCCTGGGTATCTTCCTTGGAGGAGTCTGGGGTTGCAACCCAGGATTAGGCCTGCCTTAAAGCTGGGGTCAAAGCACTGCAGGACATGCCTGAGAGGAGTCTTGGGTGGGTTCTGGAGCAAACCTCTTGCTTTACAGGAGAAAAAAAATCCTGGGTATCTTCCTTGGAGGAGTCTGGGGTTGCAACCCAGGATTAGGCCTGCCTTAAAGCTGGGGTCAAAGCACTGCAGGACATGCCTGAGAGGAGTCTTGGGTGGGTTCTGGAGCAAACCTCTTGCTTTACAGGAGAAAAAAAATCCTGGGTATCTTCCTTGGAGGAGTCTGGGGTTGCAACCCAGGATTGGGCCTGCCTTAAAGCTGGGGTCAAAGCACTGCAGGACATGCCTGAGAGGAGTCTTCGGTGGGTTCTGGAGCAAACCTCTTGCTTTACAGGAGAAAAAAAATCCTGGGTATCTTCCTTGGAGGAGTCTGGGGTTGCAACCCAGGATTAGGCCTGCCTTAAAGCTGGGGTCAAAGCACTGCAGGACATGCCTGAGAGGAGTCTTGGGTGAGTCCTGGAGCAAACCTTTTCCTTTACAGGAGAAAAGACAACCCAGGAAGCTTCCTTGGGGGAGTCTAGTGCTGCTACCTGAGATCTCAGGTCCCTAAAGCAGAGTCGGAAGATACTGGGAGCTGCCTGGGAGGAGTGTGGTGTGGATCTTGGAGGTAAGAGCTTTCCCCAATACTAAAAAATATTCCATGTGTCTTCCTTGGAGGAGTCTAAGAGTTTTACCTGGGATCTCAGGTCCCTGAAGCAGGGCTCAAGACAGTGTGGGACATGTCTGTGAGGAATCTTGGGCAGATGCCAGAGAAGAGAGCGTCCTTTGAGGGAAAAAATCCTTTTGGGTATCTTCCTTGGAGGAGTCTGGGGTTGCAACCCAGGATTAGGCCTGCCTTAAAGCTGGGGTCAAAGCACTGCAGGACATGCCTGAGAGGAGTGTTGGGTGGGTTCTGGAGCAAACCTCTTGCTTTACAGGAGAAAAAAAATCCTGGGTATCTTCCTTGGAGGAGTCTGGGGTTGCAACCCAGGATTAGGCCTGCCTTAAAGCTGGGGTCAAAGCACTGCAGGACATGCCTGAGAGGAGTCTTGGGTGGGTTCTGGAGCAAACCTCTTGCTTTACAGGAGAAAAAAAATCCTGGGTATCTTCCTTGGAGGAGTCTGGGGTTGCAACCCAGGATTAGGCCTGCCTTAAAGCTGGGGTCAAAGCACTGCAGGACATGCCTGAGAGGAGTCTTGGGTGGGTTCTGGAGCAAACCTCTTGCTTTACAGGAGAAAAAAAATCCCGTGTATCTTCCTTGGAGGAGTCTGGGGTTGCAACCCAGGATTAGGCCTGCCTTAAAGCTGGGGTCAAAGCACTGCAGGACATGCCTGAGAGGAGTCTTGGGTGGGTTCTGGAGCAAACCTCTTGCTTTACAGGAGAAAAAAAATCCTGGGTATCTTCCTTGGAGGAGTCTGGGGTTGCAACCCAGGATTAGGCCTGCCTTAAAGCTGGGGTCAAAGCACTGCAGGACATGCCTGAGAGGAGTCTTGGGTGGGTTCTGGAGCAAACCTCTTGCTTTACAGGAGAAAAAAATCCTGGGTATCTTCCTTGGAGGAGTCTGGGGTTGCAACCCAGGATTAGGCCTGCCTTAAAGCTGGGGTCAAAGCACTGCAGGACATGCCTGAGAGGAGTCTTGGGTGGGTTCTGGAGCAAACCTCTTGCTTTACAGGAGAAAAAAAATCCTGGGTATCTTCCTTGGAGGAGTCTGGGGTTGCAACCCAGGATTAGGCCTGCCTTAAAGCTGGGGTCAAAGCACTGCAGGACATGCCTGAGAGGAGTGTTGGGTGGGTTCTGGAGCAAACCTCTTGCTTTACAGGAGAAAAAAAATCCTGGGTATCTTCCTTGGAGGAGTCTGGGGTTGCAACCCAGGATTAGGCCTGCCTTAAAGCTGGGGTCAAAGCACTGCAGGACATGCCTGAGAGGAGTCTTGGGTGGGTTCTGGAGCAAACCTCTTGCTTTACAGGAGAAAAAAAATCCTGGGTATCTTCCTTGGAGGAGTCTGGGGTTGCAACCCAGGATTAGGCCTGCCTTAAAGCTGGGGTCAAAGCACTGCAGGACATGCCTGAGAGGAGTCTTGGGTGGGTTCTGGAGCAAACCTCTTGCTTTACAGGAGAAAAAAAATCCTGGGTATCTTCCTTGGAGGAGTCTGGGGTTGCAACCCAGGATTGGGCCTGCCTTAAAGCTGGGGTCAAAGCACTGCAGGACATGCCTGAGAGGAGTCTTGGGTGGGTTCTGGAGCAAACCTCTTGCTTTACAGGAGAAAAAAAATCCCGGGTATCTTCCTTGGAGGAGTCTGGGGTTGCAACCCAGGATTAGGCCTGCCTTAAAGCTGGGGTCAAAGCACTGCAGGACATGCCTGAGAGGAGTCTTGGGTGGGTTCTGGAGCAAACCTCTTGCTTTACAGGAGAAAAAAAATCCTGGGTATCTTCCTTGGAGGAGTCTGGGGTTGCAACCCAGGATTGGGCCTGCCTTAAAGCTGGGGTCAAAGCACTGCAGGACATGCCTGAGAGGAGTCTTCGGTGGGTTCTGGAGCAAACCTCTTGCTTTACAGGAGAAAAAAAATCCTGGGTATCTTCCTTGGAGGAGTCTGGGGTTGCAACCCAGGATTAGGCCTGCCTTAAAGCTGGGGTCAAAGCACTGCAGGACATGCCTGAGAGGAGTCTTGGGTGAGTCCTGGAGCAAACCTTTTCCTTTACAGGAGAAAAGACAACCCAGGAAGCTTCCTTGGGGGAGTCTAGTGCTGCTACCTGAGATCTCAGGTCCCTAAAGCAGAGTCGGAAGATACTGGGAGCTGCCTGGGAGGAGTGTGGTGTGGATCTTGGAGGTAAGAGCTTTCCCCAATACTAAAAAATATTCCATGTGTCTTCCTTGGAGGAGTCTAAGAGTTTTACCTGGGATCTCAGGTCCCTGAAGCAGGGCTCAAGACAGTGTGGGACATGTCTGTGAGGAATCTTGGGCAGATGCCAGAGAAGAGAGCGTCCTTTGAGGGAAAAAATCCTTTTGGGTATCTTCCTTGGAGGAGTCTGGGGTTGCAACCCAGGATTAGGCCTGCCTTAAAGCTGGGGTCAAAGCACTGCAGGACATGCCTGAGAGGAGTGTTGGGTGGGTTCTGGAGCAAACCTCTTGCTTTACAGGAGAAAAAAAATCCTGGGTATCTTCCTTGGAGGAGTCTGGGGTTGCAACCCAGGATTAGGCCTGCCTTAAAGCTGGGGTCAAAGCACTGCAGGACATGCCTGAGAGGAGTCTTGGGTGGGTTCTGGAGCAAACCTCTTGCTTTACAGGAGAAAAAAAATCCCGTGTATCTTCCTTGGAGGAGTCTGGGGTTGCAACCCAGGATTAGGCCTGCCTTAAAGCTGGGGTCAAAGCACTGCAGGACATGCCTGAGAGGAGTGTTGGGTGGGTTCTGGAGCAAACCTCTTGCTTTACAGGAGAAAAAAAATCCTGGGTATCTTCCTTGGAGGAGTCTGGGGTTGCAACCCAGGATTAGGCCTGCCTTAAAGCTGGGGTCAAAGCACTGCAGGACATGCCTGAGAGGAGTCTTGGGTGGGTTCTGGAGCAAACCTCTTGCTTTACAGGAGAAAAAAAATCCTGGGTATCTTCCTTGGAGGAGTCTGGGGTTGCAACCCAGGATTAGGCCTGCCTTAAAGCTGGGGTCAAAGCACTGCAGGACATGCCTGAGAGGAGTCTTGGGTGGGTTCTGGAGCAAACCTCTTGCTTTACAGGAGAAAAAAAATCCTGGGTATCTTCCTTGGAGGAGTCTGGGGTTGCAACCCAGGATTAGGCCTGCCTTAAAGCTGGGGTCAAAGCACTGCAGGACATGCCTGAGAGGAGTCTTGGGTGAGTCCTGGAGCAAACCTTTTCCTTTACAGGAGAAAAGACAACCCAGGAAGCTTCCTTGGGGGAGTCTAGTGCTGCTACCTGAGATCTCAGGTCCCTAAAGCAGAGTCGGAAGATACTGGGAGCTGCCTGGGAGGAGTGTGGTGTGGATCTTGGAGGTAAGAGCTTTCCCCAATACTAAAAAATATTCCATGTGTCTTCCTTGGAGGAGTCTAAGAGTTTTACCTGGGATCTCAGGTCCCTGAAGCAGGGCTCAAGACAGTGTGGGACATGTCTGTGAGGAATCTTGGGCAGATGCCAGAGAAGAGAGCGTCCTTTGAGGGAAAAAATCCTTTTGGGTATCTTCCTTGGAGGAGTCTGGGGTTGCAACCCAGGATTAGGCCTGCCTTAAAGCTGGGGTCAAAGCACTGCAGGACATGCCTGAGAGGAGTGTTGGGTGGGTTCTGGAGCAAACCTCTTGCTTTACAGGAGAAAAAAAATCCTGGGTATCTTCCTTGGAGGAGTCTGGGGTTGCAACCCAGGATTAGGCCTGCCTTAAAGCTGGGGTCAAAGCACTGCAGGACATGCCTGAGAGGAGTCTTCGGTGGGTTCTGGAGCAAACCTCTTGCTTTACAGGAGAAAAAAAATCCTGGGTATCTTCCTTGGAGGAGTCTGGGGTTGCAACCCAGGATTAGGCCTGCCTTAAAGCTGGGGTCAAAGCACTGCAGGACATGCCTGAGAGGAGTCTTGGGTGAGTCCTGGAGCAAACCTTTTCCTTTACAGGAGAAAAGACAACCCAGGAAGCTTCCTTGGGGGAGTCTAGTGCTGCTACCTGAGATCTCAGGTCCCTAAAGCAGAGTCGGAAGATACTGGGAGCTGCCTGGGAGGAGTGTGGTGTGGATCTTGGAGGTAAGAGCTTTCCCCAATACTAAAAAATATTCCATGTGTCTTCCTTGGAGGAGTCTAAGAGTTTTACCTGGGATCTGAGGTCCCCGAAGCAGGGCTCAAGACAGTGTGGGACATGTCTGTGAGGAATCTTGGGCAGATGCCAGAGAAGAGAGCGTCCTTTGAGGGAAAAAATCCTTTTGGGTATCTTCCTTGGAGGAGTCTGGGGTTGCAACCCAGGATTAGGCCTGCCTTAAAGCTGGGGTCAAAGCACTGCAGGACATGCCTGAGAGGAGTGTTGGGTGGGTTCTGGAGCAAACCTCTTGCTTTACAGGAGAAAAAAAATCCTGGGTATCTTCCTTGGAGGAGTCTGGGGTTGCAACCCAGGATTAGGCCTGCCTTAAAGCTGGGGTCAAAGCACTGCAGGACATGCCTGAGAGGAGTCTTGGGTGGGTTCTGGAGCAAACCTCTTGCTTTACAGGAGAAAAAAAATCCCGTGTATCTTCCTTGGAGGAGTCTGGGGTTGCAACCCAGGATTAGGCCTGCCTTAAAGCTGGGGTCAAAGCACTGCAGGACATGCCTGAGAGGAGTGTTGGGTGGGTTCTGGAGCAAACCTCTTGCTTTACAGGAGAAAAAAAATCCTGGGTATCTTCCTTGGAGGAGTCTGGGGTTGCAACCCAGGATTAGGCCTGCCTTAAAGCTGGGGTCAAAGCACTGCAGGACATGCCTGAGAGGAGTCTTGGGTGGGTTCTGGAGCAAACCTCTTGCTTTACAGGAGAAAAAAAATCCTGGGTATCTTCCTTGGAGGAGTCTGGGGTTGCAACCCAGGATTAGGCCTGCCTTAAAGCTGGGGTCAAAGCACTGCAGGACATGCCTGAGAGGAGTCTTGGGTGGGTTCTGGAGCAAACCTCTTGCTTTACAGGAGAAAAAAAATCCTGGGTATCTTCCTTGGAGGAGTCTGGGGTTGCAACCCAGGATTAGGCCTGCCTTAAAGCTGGGGTCAAAGCACTGCAGGACATGCCTGAGAGGAGTCTTGGGTGAGTCCTGGAGCAAACCTTTTCCTTTACAGGAGAAAAGACAACCCAGGAAGCTTCCTTGGGGGAGTCTAGTGCTGCTACCTGAGATCTCAGGTCCCTAAAGCAGAGTCGGAAGATACTGGGAGCTGCCTGGGAGGAGTGTGGTGTGGATCTTGGAGGTAAGAGCTTTCCCCAATACTAAAAAATATTCCATGTGTCTTCCTTGGAGGAGTCTAAGAGTTTTACCTGGGATCTCAGGTCCCTGAAGCAGGGCTCAAGACAGTGTGGGACATGTCTGTGAGGAATCTTGGGCAGATGCCAGAGAAGAGAGCGTCCTTTGAGGGAAAAAATCCTTTTGGGTATCTTCCTTGGAGGAGTCTGGGGTTGCAACCCAGGATTAGGCCTGCCTTAAAGCTGGGGTCAAAGCACTGCAGGACATGCCTGAGAGGAGTGTTGGGTGGGTTCTGGAGCAAACCTCTTGCTTTACAGGAGAAAAAAAATCCTGGGTATCTTCCTTGGAGGAGTCTGGGGTTGCAACCCAGGATTAGGCCTGCCTTAAAGCTGGGGTCAAAGCACTGCAGGACATGCCTGAGAGGAGTCTTGGGTGGGTTCTGGAGCAAACCTCTTGCTTTACAGGAGAAAAAAAATCCCGTGTATCTTCCTTGGAGGAGTCTGGGGTTGCAACCCAGGATTAGGCCTGCCTTAAAGCTGGGGTCAAAGCACTGCAGGACATGCCTGAGAGGAGTGTTGGGTGGGTTCTGGAGCAAACCTCTTGCTTTACAGGAGAAAAAAAATCCTGGGTATCTTCCTTGGAGGAGTCTGGGGTTGCAACCCAGGATTAGGCCTGCCTTAAAGCTGGGGTCAAAGCACTGCAGGACATGCCTGAGAGGAGTCTTGGGTGGGTTCTGGAGCAAACCTCTTGCTTTACAGGAGAAAAAAAATCCCGGGTATCTTCCTTGGAGGAGTCTGGGGTTGCAACCCAGGATTAGGCCTGCCTTAAAGCTGGGGTCAAAGCACTGCAGGACATGCCTGAGAGGAGTCTTGGGTGGGTTCTGGAGCAAACCTCTTGCTTTACAGGAGAAAAAAAATCCTGGGTATCTTCCTTGGAGGAGTCTGGGGTTGCAACCCAGGATTAGGCCTGCCTTAAAGCTGGGGTCAAAGCACTGCAGGACATGCCTGAGAGGAGTCTTCGGTGGGTTCTGGAGCAAACCTCTTGCTTTACAGGAGAAAAAAAATCCTGGGTATCTTCCTTGGAGGAGTCTGGGGTTGCAACCCAGGATTAGGCCTGCCTTAAAGCTGGGGTCAAAGCACTGCAGGACATGCCTGAGAGGAGTCTTGGGTGAGTCCTGGAGCAAACCTTTTCCTTTACAGGAGAAAAGACAACCCAGGAAGCTTCCTTGGGGGAGTCTAGTGCTGCTACCTGAGATCTCAGGTCCCTAAAGCAGAGTCGGAAGATACTGGGAGCTGCCTGGGAGGAGTGTGGTGTGGATCTTGGAGGTAAGAGCTTTCCCCAATACTAAAAAATATTCCATGTGTCTTCCTTGGAGGAGTCTAAGAGTTTTACCTGGGATCTCAGGTCCCTGAAGCAGGGCTCAAGACAGTGTGGGACATGTCTGTGAGGAATCTTGGGCAGATGCCAGAGAAGAGAGCGTCCTTTGAGGGAAAAAATCCTTTTGGGTATCTTCCTTGGAGGAGTCTGGGGTTGCAACCCAGGATTAGGCCTGCCTTAAAGCTGGGGTCAAAGCACTGCAGGACATGCCTGAGAGGAGTGTTGGGTGGGTTCTGGAGCAAACCTCTTGCTTTACAGGAGAAAAAAAATCCTGGGTATCTTCCTTGGAGGAGTCTGGGGTTGCAACCCAGGATTAGGCCTGCCTTAAAGCTGGGGTCAAAGCACTGCAGGACATGCCTGAGAGGAGTCTTGGGTGGGTTCTGGAGCAAACCTCTTGCTTTACAGGAGAAAAAAAATCCCGTGTATCTTCCTTGGAGGAGTCTGGGGTTGCAACCCAGGATTAGGCCTGCCTTAAAGCTGGGGTCAAAGCACTGCAGGACATGCCTGAGAGGAGTGTTGGGTGGGTTCTGGAGCAAACCTCTTGCTTTACAGGAGAAAAAAAATCCTGGGTATCTTCCTTGGAGGAGTCTGGGGTTGCAACCCAGGATTAGGCCTGCCTTAAAGCTGGGGTCAAAGCACTGCAGGACATGCCTGAGAGGAGTCTTGGGTGGGTTCTGGAGCAAACCTCTTGCTTTACAGGAGAAAAAAAATCCCGGGTATCTTCCTTGGAGGAGTCTGGGGTTGCAACCCAGGATTAGGCCTGCCTTAAAGCTGGGGTCAAAGCACTGCAGGACATGCCTGAGAGGAGTCTTGGGTGGGTTCTGGAGCAAACCTCTTGCTTTACAGGAGAAAAAAAATCCTGGGTATCTTCCTTGGAGGAGTCTGGGGTTGCAACCCAGGATTAGGCCTGCCTTAAAGCTGGGGTCAAAGCACTGCAGGACATGCCTGAGAGGAGTCTTGGGTGGGTTCTGGAGCAAACCTCTTGCTTTACAGGAGAAAAAAAATCCCGTGTATCTTCCTTGGAGGAGTCTGGGGTTGCAACCCAGGATTAGGCCTGCCTTAAAGCTGGGGTCAAAGCACTGCAGGACATGCCTGAGAGGAGTGTTGGGTGGGTTCTGGAGCAAACCTCTTGCTTTACAGGAGAAAAAAAATCCTGGGTATCTTCCTTGGAGGAGTCTGGGGTTGCAACCCAGGATTAGGCCTGCCTTAAAGCTGGGGTCAAAGCACTGCAGGACATGCCTGAGAGGAGTCTTGGGTGGGTTCTGGAGCAAACCTCTTGCTTTACAGGAGAAAAAAAATCCTGGGTATCTTCCTTGGAGGAGTCTGGGGTTGCAACTCAGGATTAGGCCTGCCTTAAAGCTGGGGTCAAAGCACTGCAGGACATGCCTGAGAGGAGTCTTGGGTGGGTTCTGGAGCAAACCTCTTGCTTTACAGGAGAAAAAAAATCCTGGGTATCTTCCTTGGAGGAGTCTGGGGTTGCAACCCAGGATTGGGCCTGCCTTAAAGCTGGGGTCAAAGCACTGCAGGACATGCCTGAGAGGAGTCTTGGGTGGGTTCTGGAGCAAACCTCTTGCTTTACAGGAGAAAAAAAATCCTGGGTATCTTCCTTGGAGGAGTCTGGGGTTGCAACCCAGGATTAGGCCTGCCTTAAAGCTGGGGTCAAAGCACTGCAGGACATGCCTGAGAGGAGTCTTGGGTGAGTCCTGGAGCAAACCTTTTCCTTTACAGGAGAAAAGACAACCCAGGAAGCTTCCTTGGGGGAGTCTAGTGCTGCTACCTGAGATCTCAGGTCCCTAAAGCAGAGTCGGAAGATACTGGGAGCTGCCTGGGAGGAGTGTGGTGTGGATCTTGGAGGTAAGAGCTTTCCCCAATACTAAAAAATATTCCATGTGTCTTCCTTGGAGGAGTCTAAGAGTTTTACCTGGGATCTGAGGTCCCTGAAGCAGGGCTCAAGACAGTGTGGGACATGTCTGTGAGGAATCTTGGGCAGATGCCAGAGAAGAGAGCGTCCTTTGAGGGAAAAAATCCTTTTGGGTATCTTCCTTGGAGGAGTCTGGGGTTGCAACCCAGGATTAGGCCTGCCTTAAAGCTGGGGTCAAAGCACTGCAGGACATGCCTGAGAGGAGTGTTGGGTGGGTTCTGGAGCAAACCTCTTGCTTTACAGGAGAAAAAAAATCCTGGGTATCTTCCTTGGAGGAGTCTGGGGTTGCAACCCAGGATTAGGCCTGCCTTAAAGCTGGGGTCAAAGCACTGCAGGACATGCCTGAGAGGAGTCTTGGGTGGGTTCTGGAGCAAACCTCTTGCTTTACAGGAGAAAAAAAATCCCGTGTATCTTCCTTGGAGGAGTCTGGGGTTGCAACCCAGGATTAGGCCTGCCTTAAAGCTGGGGTCAAAGCACTGCAGGACATGCCTGAGAGGAGTGTTGGGTGGGTTCTGGAGCAAACCTCTTGCTTTACAGGAGAAAAAAAATCCTGGGTATCTTCCTTGGAGGAGTCTGGGGTTGCAACCCAGGATTAGGCCTGCCTTAAAGCTGGGGTCAAAGCACTGCAGGACATGCCTGAGAGGAGTCTTGGGTGGGTTCTGGAGCAAACCTCTTGCTTTACAGGAGAAAAAAAATCCTGGGTATCTTCCTTGGAGGAGTCTGGGGTTGCAACCCAGGATTAGGCCTGCCTTAAAGCTGGGGTCAAAGCACTGCAGGACATGCCTGAGAGGAGTCTTGGGTGGGTTCTGGAGCAAACCTCTTGCTTT
This sequence comes from Strix uralensis, assembly GCF_047716275.1. NCBI lineage: Eukaryota > Metazoa > Chordata > Aves > Strigiformes > Strigidae > Strix > Strix uralensis. Next base: position 60,706 of record NW_027436937.1, read on the forward strand.
ACAGGAGAAAAAAAATCCTGGGTATCTTCCTTGGAGGAGTCTGGGGTTGCAACCCAGGATTAGGCCTGCCTTAAAGCTGGGGTCAAAGCACTGCAGGACATGCCTGAGAGGAGTCTTGGGTGGGTTCTGGAGCAAACCTCTTGCTTTACAGGAGAAAAAAAATCCTGGGTATCTTCCTTGGAGGAGTCTGGGGTTGCAACCCAGGATTAGGCCTGCCTTAAAGCTGGGGTCAAAGCACTGCAGGACATGCCTGAGAGGAGTCTTGGGTGAGTCCTGGAGCAAACCTTTTCCTTTACAGGAGAAAAGACAACCCAGGAAGCTTCCTTGGGGGAGTCTAGTGCTGCTACCTGAGATCTCAGGTCCCTAAAGCAGAGTCGGAAGATACTGGGAGCTGCCTGGGAGGAGTGTGGTGTGGATCTTGGAGGTAAGAGCTTTCCCCAATACTAAAAAATATTCCATGTGTCTTCCTTGGAGGAGTCTAAGAGTTTTACCTGGGATCTCAGGTCCCTGAAGCAGGGCTCAAGACAGTGTGGGACATGTCTGTGAGGAATCTTGGGCAGATGCCAGAGAAGAGAGCGTCCTTTGAGGGAACAAATCCTTTTGGGTATCTTCCTTGGAGGAGTCTGGGGTTGCAACCCAGGATTAGGCCTGCCTTAAAGCTGGGGTCAAAGCACTGCAGGACATGCCTGAGAGGAGTGTTGGGTGGGTTCTGGAGCAAACCTCTTGCTTTACAGGAGAAAAAAAATCCTGGGTATCTTCCTTGGAGGAGTCTGGGGTTGCAACCCAGGATTAGGCCTGCCTTAAAGCTGGGGTCAAAGCACTGCAGGACATGCCTGAGAGGAGTGTTGGGTGGGTTCTGGAGCAAACCTCTTGCTTTACAGGAGAAAAAAAATCCTGGGTATCTTCCTTGGAGGAGTCTGGGGTTGCAACCCAGGATTAGGCCTGCCTTAAAGCTGGGGTCAAAGCACTGCAGGACATGCCTGAGAGGAGTCTTGGGTGGGTTCTGGAGCAAACCTCTTGCTTTACAGGAGAAAAAAAATCCTGGGTATCTTCCTTGGAGGAGTCTGGGGTTGCAACCCAGGATTAGGCCTGCCTTAAAGCTGGGGTCAAAGCACTGCAGGACATGCCTGAGAGGAGTCTTGGGTGGGTTCTGGAGCAAACCTCTTGCTTTACAGGAGAAAAAAAATCCTGGGTATCTTCCTTGGAGGAGTCTGGGGTTGCAACCCAGGATTGGGCCTGCCTTAAAGCTGGGGTCAAAGCACTGCAGGACATGCCTGAGAGGAGTCTTGGGTGGGTTCTGGAGCAAACCTCTTGCTTTACAGGAGAAAAAAAATCCCGGGTATCTTCCTTGGAGGAGTCTGGGGTTGCAACCCAGGATTAGGCCTGCCTTAAAGCTGGGGTCAAAGCACTGCAGGACATGCCTGAGAGGAGTCTTGGGTGGGTTCTGGAGCAAACCTCTTGCTTTACAGGAGAAAAAAAATCCTGGGTATCTTCCTTGGAGGAGTCTGGGGTTGCAACCCAGGATTAGGCCTGCCTTAAAGCTGGGGTCAAAGCACTGCAGGACATGCCTGAGAGGAGTGTTGGGTGGGTTCTGGAGCAAACCTCTTGCTTTACAGGAGAAAAAAAATCCTGGGTATCTTCCTTGGAGGAGTCTGGGGTTGCAACCCAGGATTAGGCCTGCCTTAAAGCTGGGGTCAAAGCACTGCAGGACATGCCTGAGAGGAGTGTTGGGTGGGTTCTGGAGCAAACCTCTTGCTTTACAGGAGAAAAAAAATCCTGGGTATCTTCCTTGGAGGAGTCTGGGGTTGCAACCCAGGATTAGGCCTGCCTTAAAGCTGGGGTCAAAGCACTGCAGGACATGCCTGAGAGGAGTCTTGGGTGGGTTCTGGAGCAAAACTCTTGCTTTACAGGAGAAAAAAATTCCTGGGTATCTTCCTTGGAGGAGTCTGGGGTTGCAACCCAGGATTAGGCCTGCCTTAAAGCTGGGGTCAAAATACTCCAGGACATGCCTGAGAGGAGTCTTGGGTGAGTCCTGGAGCAAACCTTTTCCTTTACAGGAGAAAAGACAACCCAGGAAGCTTCCTTGGGGGAGTCTAGTGCTGCTACCTGAGATCTCAGGTCCCTAAAGCAGAGTCGGAAGATACTGGGAGCTGCCTGGGAGGAGTGTGGTGTGGATCTTGGAGGTAAGAGCTTTCCCCAATACTAAAAAATATTCCATGTGTCTTCCTTGGAGGAGTCTAAGAGTTTTACCTGGGATCTGAGGTCCCCGAAGCAGGGCTCAAGACAGTGTGGGACATGTCTGTGAGGAATCTTGGGCAGATGCCAGAGAAGAGAGCGTCCTTTGAGGGAAAAAATCCTTTTGGGTATCTTCCTTGGAGGAGTCTGGGGTTGCAACCCAGGATTAGGCCTGCCTTAAAGCTGGGGTCAAAGCACTGCAGGACATGCCTGAGAGGAGTGTTGGGTGGGTTCTGGAGCAAAACTCTTGCTTTACAGGAGAAAAAAAATCCTGGGTATCTTCCTTGGAGGAGTCTGGGGTTGCAACCCAGGATTAGGCCTGCCTTAAAGCTGGGGTCAAAGCACTGCAGGACATGCCTGAGAGGAGTGTTGGGTGGGTTCTGGAGCAAACCTCTTGCTTTACAGGAGAAAAAAAATCCTGGGTATCTTCCTTGGAGGAGTCTGGGGTTGCAACCCAGGATTAGGCCTGCCTTAAAGCTGGGGTCAAAGCACTGCAGGACATGCCTGAGAGGAGTCTTGGGTGGGTTCTGGAGCAAACCTCTTGCTTTACAGGAGAAAAAAAATCCTGGGTATCTTCCTTGGAGGAGTCTGGGGTTGCAACCCAGGATTAGGCCTGCCTTAAAGCTGGGGTCAAAGCACTGCAGGACATGCCTGAGAGGAGTGTTGGGTGGGTTCTGGAGCAAACCTCTTGCTTTACAGGAGAAAAAAAATCCTGGGTATCTTCCTTGGAGGAGTCTGGGGTTGCAACCCAGGATTAGGCCTGCCTTAAAGCTGGGGTCAAAGCACTGCAGGACATGCCTGAGAGGAGTCTTGGGTGGGTTCTGGAGCAAACCTCTTGCTTTACAGGAGAAAAAAAATCCTGGGTATCTTCCTTGGAGGAGTCTGGGGTTGCAACCCAGGATTAGGCCTGCCTTAAAGCTGGGGTCAAAGCACTGCAGGACATGCCTGAGAGGAGTCTTGGGTGGGTTCTGGAGCAAACCTCTTGCTTTACAGGAGAAAAAAAATCCTGGGTATCTTCCTTGGAGGAGTCTGGGGTTGCAACCCAGGATTAGGCCTGCCTTAAAGCTGGGGTCAAAGCACTGCAGGACATGCCTGAGAGGAGTCTTGGGTGGGTTCTGGAGCAAACCTCTTGCTTTACAGGAGAAAAAAAATCCTGGGTATCTTCCTTGGAGGAGTCTGGGGTTGCAACCCAGGATTGGGCCTGCCTTAAAGCTGGGGTCAAAGCACTGCAGGACATGCCTGAGAGGAGTCTTGGGTGGGTTCTGGAGCAAACCTCTTGCTTTACAGGAGAAAAAAAATCCCGGGTATCTTCCTTGGAGGAGTCTGGGGTTGCAACCCAGGATTAGGCCTGCCTTAAAGCTGGGGTCAAAGCACTGCAGGACATGCCTGAGAGGAGTCTTGGGTGGGTTCTGGAGCAAACCTCTTGCTTTACAGGAGAAAAAAAATCCTGGGTATCTTCCTTGGAGGAGTCTGGGGTTGCAACCCAGGATTAGGCCTGCCTTAAAGCTGGGGTCAAAGCACTGCAGGACATGCCTGAGAGGAGTGTTGGGTGGGTTCTGGAGCAAACCTCTTGCTTTACAGGAGAAAAAAAATCCTGGGTATCTTCCTTGGAGGAGTCTGGGGTTGCAACCCAGGATTAGGCCTGCCTTAAAGCTGGGGTCAAAGCACTGCAGGACATGCCTGAGAGGAGTCTTGGGTGGGTTCTGGAGCAAACCTCTTGCTTTACAGGAGAAAAAAAATCCTGGGTATCTTCCTTGGAGGAGTCTGGGGTTGCAACCCAGGATTAGGCCTGCCTTAAAGCTGGGGTCAAAGCACTGCAGGACATGCCTGAGAGGAGTCTTGGGTGGGTTCTGGAGCAAAACTCTTGCTTTACAGGAGAAAAAAAATCCTGGGTATCTTCCTTGGAGGAGTCTGGGGTTGCAACCCAGGATTAGGCCTGCCTTAAAGCTGGGGTCAAAATACTCCAGGACATGCCTGAGAGGAGTCTTGGGTGAGTCCTGGAGCAAACCTTTTCCTTTACAGGAGAAAAGACAACCCATGAAGCTTCCTTGGGGGAGTCTAGTGCTGCTACCTGAGATCTCAGGTCCCTAAAGCAGAGTCGGAAGATACTGGGAGCTGCCTGGGAGGAGTGTGGTGTGGATCTTGGAGGTAAGAGCTTTCCCCAATACTAAAAAATATTCCATGTGTCTTCCTTGGAGGAGTCTAAGAGTTTTACCTGGGATCTGAGGTCCCCGAAGCAGGGCTCAAGACAGTGTGGGACATGTCTGTGAGGAATCTTGGGCAGATGCCAGAGAAGAGAGCGTCCTTTGAGGGAAAAAATCCTTTTGGGTATCTTCCTTGGAGGAGTCTGGGGTTGCAACCCAGGATTAGGCCTGCCTTAAAGCTGGGGTCAAAGCACTGCAGGACATGCCTGAGAGGAGTGTTGGGTGGGTTCTGGAGCAAAACTCTTGCTCTACAGGAGAAAAAAAATCCTGGGTATCTTCCTTGGAGGAGTCTGGGGTTGCAACCCAGGATTAGGCCTGCCTTAAAGCTGGGGTCAAAGCACTGCAGGACATGCCTGAGAGGAGTCTTGGGTGGGTTCTGGAGCAAAACTCTTGCTTTACAGGAGAAAAAAAATCCTGGGTATCTTCCTTGGAGGAGTCTGGGGTTGCAACCCAGGATTGGGCCTGCCTTATAGCTGGGGTCAAAGCACTGCAGGACATGCCTGAGAGGAGTGTTGGGTGGGTTCTGGAGCAAACCTCTTGCTTTACAGGAGAAAAAAAATCCTGGGTATCTTCCTTGGAGGAGTCTGGGGTTGCAACCCAGGATTAGGCCTGCCTTAAAGCTGGGGTCAAAGCACTGCAGGACATGCCTGAGAGGAGTCTTGGGTGGGTTCTGGAGCAAACCTCTTGCTTTACAGGAGAAAAAAAATCCTGGGTATCTTCCTTGGAGGAGTCTGGGGTTGCAACCCAGGATTAGGCCTGCCTTAAAGCTGGGGTCAAAGCACTGCAGGACATGCCTGAGAGGAGTGTTGGGTGGGTTCTGGAGCAAACCTCTTGCTTTACAGGAGAAAAAAAATCCTGGGTATCTTCCTTGGAGGAGTCTGGGGTTGCAACCCAGGATTGGGCCTGCCTTAAAGCTGGGGTCAAAGCACTGCAGGACATGCCTGAGAGGAGTCTTGGGTGGGTTCTGGAGCAAACCTCTTGCTTTACAGGAGAAAAAAAATCCTGGGTATCTTCCTTGGAGGAGTCTGGGGTTGCAACCCAGGATTAGGCCTGCCTTAAAGCTGGGGTCAAAGCACTGCAGGACATGCCTGAGAGGAGTCTTGGGTGGGTTCTGGAGCAAACCTCTTGCTTTACAGGAGAAAAAAAATCCTGGGTATCTTCCTTGGAGGAGTCTGGGGTTGCAACCCAGGATTAGGCCTGCCTTAAAGCTGGGGTCAAAGCACTGCAGGACATGCCTGAGAGGAGTGTTGGGTGGGTTCTGGAGCAAACCTCTTGCTTTACAGGAGAAAAAAAAGTCCTGGGTATCTTCCTTGGAGGAGACTGGGGTTGCAACCCAGGATTAGGCCTGCCTTAAAGCTGGGGTCAAAGCACTGCAGGAGATGCCTGAGAGGAGTCTTGGGTGGGTTCTGGAGCAAAACTCTTGCTTTACAGGAGAAAAAAAATCCTGGGTATCTTCCTTGGAGGAGTCTGGGGTTGCAACCCAGGATTAGGCCTGCCTTAAAGCTGGGGTCAAAGCACTGCAGGACATGCCTGAGAGGAGTGTTGGGTGGGTTCTGGAGCAAACCTCTTGCTTTACAGGAGAAAAAAAAGTCCTGGGTATCTTCCTTGGAGGAGACTGGGGTTGCAACCCAGGATTAGGCCTGCCTTAAAGCTGGGGTCAAAGCACTGCAGGAGATGCCTGAGAGGAGTCTTGGGAGGGTTCTGGAGCAAACCTCTTGCTTTACAGGAGAAAAAAAATCCTGGGTATCTTCCTTGGAGGAGTCTGGGGTTGCAACCCAGGATTGGGCCTGCCTTAAAGCTGGGGTCAAAGCACTGCAGGACATGCCTGAGAGGAGTCTTGGGTGGGTTCTGGAGCAAACCTCTTGCTTTACAGGAGAAAAAAAATCCTGGGTATCTTCCTTGGAGGAGTCTGGGGTTGCAACCCAGGATTGGGCCTGCCTTAAAGCTGGGGTCAAAGCACTGCAGGACATGCCTGAGAGGAGTCTTGGGTGGGTTCTGGAGCAAACCTCTTGCTTTACAGGAGAAAAAAAATCCTAGGTATCTTCCTTGGAGGAGTCTGGGGTTGCAACCCAGGATTGGGCCTGCCTTAAAGCTGGGGTCAAAGCACTGCAGGACATGCCTGAGAGGAGTCTTGGGTGGGTTCTGGAGCAAAACTCTTGCTTTACAGGAGAAAAAAAATCCTGCGTATCTTCCTTGGAGGAGTCTGGGGTTGCAACCCAGGATTAGGCCTGCCTTAAAGCTGGGGTCAAAGCACTGCAGGACATGCCTGAGAGGAGTCTGGGGTGGGTTCTGGAGCAAACCTCTTGCTTTACAGGAGAAAAAAAATCCTGGGTATCTTCCTTGGAGGAGTCTGGGGTTGCAACCCAGGATTAGGCCTGCCTTAAAGCTGGGGTCAAAGCATTGCAGGACATGCCTGAGAGGAGTCTTGGGTGGGTTCTGGAGCAAACCTCTTGCTTTACAGGAGAAAAAAAATCCTGGGTATCTTCCTTGGAGGAGTCTGGGGTTGCAACCCAGGATTAGGCCTGCCTTAAAGCTGGGGTCAAAGCACTGCAGGACATGCCTGAGAGGAGTCTTGGGTGGGTTCTGGAGCAAACCTCTTGCTTTACAGGAGAAAAAAAATCCTGGGTATCTTCCTTGGAGGAGTCTGGGGTTGCAACCCAGGATTAGGCCTGCCTTAAAGCTGGGGTCAAAGCACTGCAGGACATGCCTGAGAGGAGTCTTGGGTGGGTTCTGGAGCAAACCTCTTGCTTTACAGGAGAAAAAAAATCCTGGGTATCTTCCTTGGAGGAGTCTGGGGTTGCAACCCAGGATTAGGCCTGCCTTAAAGCTGGGGTCAAAGCACTGCAGGACATGCCTGAGAGGAGTCTTGGGTGGGTTCTGGAGCAAACCTCTTGCTTTACAGGAGAAAAAAAATCCTGGGTATCTTCCTTGGAGGAGTCTGGGGTTGCAACCCAGGATTAGGCCTGCCTTAAAGCTGGGGTCAAAGCACTGCAGGACATGCCTGAGAGGAGTCTTGGGTGGGTTCTGGAGCAAACCTCTTGCTTTACAGGAGAAAAAAAATCCTGGGTATCTTCCTTGGAGGAGTCTGGGGTTGCAACCCAGGATTAGGCCTGCCTTAAAGCTGGGGTCAAAGCACTGCAGGACATGCCTGAGAGGAGTGTTGGGTGGGTTCTGGAGCAAACCTCTTGCTTTACAGGAGAAAAAAAAGTCCTGGGTATCTTCCTTGGAGGAGACTGGGGTTGCAACCCAGGATTAGGCCTGCCTTAAAGCTGGGGTCAAAGCACTGCAGGAGATGCCTGAGAGGAGTCTTGGGTGGGTTCTGGAGCAAAACTCTTGCTTTACAGGAGAAAAAAAATCCTGGGTATCTTCCTTGGAGGAGTCTGGGGTTGCAACCCAGGATTAGGCCTGCCTTAAAGCTGGGGTCAAAGCACTGCAGGACATGCCTGAGAGGAGTCTTGGGTGGGTTCTGGAGCAAACCTCTTGCTTTACAGGAGAAAAAAAAGTCCTGGGTATCTTCCTTGGAGGAGACTGGGGTTGCAACCCAGGATTAGGCCTGCCTTAAAGCTGGGGTCAAAGCACTGCAGGAGATGCCTGAGAGGAGTCTTGGGTGGGTTCTGGAGCAAACCTCTTGCTTTACAGGAGAAAAAAAATCCTGGGTATCTTCCTTGGAGGAGTCTGGGGTTGCAACCCAGGATTGGGCCTGCCTTAAAGCTGGGGTCAAAGCACTGCAGGACATGCCTGAGAGGAGTCTTGGGTGGGTTCTGGAGCAAACCTCTTGCTTTACAGGAGAAAAAAAATCCTGGGTATCTTCCTTGGAGGAGTCTGGGGTTGCAACCCAGGATTGGGCCTGCCTTAAAGCTGGGGTCAAAGCACTGCAGGACATGCCTGAGAGGAGTCTTGGGTGGGTTCTGGAGCAAACCTCTTGCTTTACAGGAGAAAAAAAATCCTAGGTATCTTCCTTGGAGGAGTCTGGGGTTGCAACCCAGGATTGGGCCTGCCTTAAAGCTGGGGTCAAAGCACTGCAGGACATGCCTGAGAGGAGTCTTGGGTGGGTTCTGGAGCAAAACTCTTGCTTTACAGGAGAAAAAAATCCTGCGTATCTTCCTTGGAGGAGTCTGGGGTTGCAACCCAGGATTAGGCCTGCCTTAAAGCTGGGGTCAAAGCACTGCAGGACATGCCTGAGAGGAGTCTGGGGTGGGTTCTGGAGCAAACCTCTTGCTTTACAGGAGAAAAAAAATCCTGGGTATCTTCCTTGGAGGAGTCTGGGGTTGCAACCCAGGATTAGGCCTGCCTTAAAGCTGGGGTCAAAGCATTGCAGGACATGCCTGAGAGGAGTCTTGGGTGGGTTCTGGAGCAAACCTCTTGCTTTACAGGAGAAAAAAAATCCTGGGTATCTTCCTTGGAGGAGTCTGGGGTTGCAACCCAGGATTAGGCCTGCCTTAAAGCTGGGGTCAAAGCACTGCAGGACATGCCTGAGAGGAGTCTTGGGTGGGTTCTGGAGCAAAACTCTTGCTTTACAGGAGAAAAAAAATCCTGGGTATCTTCCTTGGAGGAGTCTGGGGTTGCAACCCAGGATTAGGCCTGCCTTAAAGCTGGGGTCAAAGCACTGCAGGACATGCCTGAGAGGAGTCTTGGGTGGGTTCTGGAGCAAAACTCTTGCTTTACAGGAGAAAAAAAATCCTGGGTATCTTCCTTGGAGGAGTCTGGGGTTGCAACCCAGGATTAGGCCTGCCTTAAAGCTGGGGTCAAAGCACTGCAGGACATGCCTGAGAGGAGTCTTGGGTGGGTTCTGGAGCAAACCTCTTGCTTTACAGGAGAAAAAAAATCCTGGGTATCTTCCTTGGAGGAGTCTGGGGTTGCAACCCAGGATTAGGCCTGCCTTAAAGCTGGGGTCAAAGCACTGCAGGACATGCCTGAGAGGAGTCTTGGGTGGGTTCTGGAGCAAACCTCTTGCTTTACAGGAGAAAAAAAAGTCCTGGGTATCTTCCTTGGAGGAGACTGGGGTTGCAACCCAGGATTAGGCCTGCCTTAAAGCTGGGGTCAAAGCACTGCAGGACATGCCTGAGAGGAGTCTTGGGTGGGTTCTGGAGCAAACCTCTTGCTTTACAGGAGAAAAAAAATCCTGGGTATCTTCCTTGGAGGAGTCTGGGGTTGCAACCCAGGATTAGGCCTGCCTTAAAGCTGGGGTCAAAGCACTGCAGGACATGCCTGAGAGGAGTCTTGGGTGGGTTCTGGAGCAAACCTCTTGCTTTACAGGAGAAAAAAAATCCTGGGTATCTTCCTTGGAGGAGTCTGGGGTTGCAACCCAGGATTAGGCCTGCCTTAAAGCTGGGGTCAAAGCACTGCAGGACATGCCTGAGAGGAGTCTTGGGTGGGTTCTGGAGCAAACCTCTTGCTTTACAGGAGAAAAAAAATCCTGGGTATCTTCCTTGGAGGAGTCTGGGGTTGCAACCCAGGATTGGGCCTGCCTTAAAGCTGGGGTCAAAGCACTGCAGGACATGCCTGAGAGGAGTCTTGGGTGGGTTCTGGAGCAAACCTCTTGCTTTACAGGAGAAAAAAATCCTGGGTATCTTCCTTGGAGGAGTCTGGGGTTGCAACCCAGGATTAGGCCTGCCTTAAAGCTGGGGTCAAAGCACTGCAGGACATGCCTGAGAGGAGTCTTGGGTGGGTTCTGGAGCAAACCTCTTGCTTTACAGGAGAAAAAAAATCCTGGGTATCTTCCTTGGAGGAGTCTGGGGTTGCAACCCAGGATTAGGCCTGCCTTAAAGCTGGGGTCAAAGCACTGCAGGACATGCCTGAGAGGAATCTTGGGTGGGTTCTGGAGCAAAACTCTTGCTTTACAGGAGAAAAAAAATCCTGGGTATCTTCCTTGGAGGAGTCTGGGGTTGCAACCCAGGATTAGGCCTGCCTTAAAGCTGGGGTCAAAGCACTGCAGGACATGCCTGAGAGGAGTCTTGGGTGGGTTCTGGAGCAAACCTCTTGCTTTACAGGAAAAAAAAAATCCTGGGTATCTTCCTTGGAGGAGTCTGGGGTTGCAACCCAGGATTGGGCCTGCCTTAAAGCTGGGGTCAAAGCACTGCAGGACATGCCTGAGAGGAGTCTTGGGTGGGTTCTGGAGCAAACCTCTTGCTTTACAGGAGAAAAAAAATCCTGGGTATCTTCCTTGGAGGAGTCTGGGGTTGCAACCCAGGATTAGGCCTGCCTTAAAGCTGGGGTCAAAGCACTGCAGGACATGCCTGAGAGGAGTCTTGGGTGGGTTCTGGAGCAAACCTCTTGCTTTACAGGAGAAAAAAAATCCTGGGTATCTTCCTTGGAGGAGTCTGGGGTTGCAACCCAGGATTAGGCCTGCCTTAAAGCTGGGGTCAAAGCACTGCAGGACATGCCTGAGAGGAGTCTTGGGTGGGTTCTGGAGCAAACCTCTTGCTTTACAGGAGAAAAAAAATCCTGGGTATCTTCCTTGGAGGAGTCTGGGGTTGCAACCCAGGATTAGGCCTGCCTTAAAGCTGGGGTCAAAGCACTGCAGGACATGCCTGAGAGGAGTCTTGGGTGGGTTCTGGAGCAAAACTCTTGCTTTACAGGAGAAAAAAAATCCTGGGTATCTTCCTTGGAGGAGTCTGGGGTTGCAACCCAGGATTAGGCCTGCCTTAAAGCTGGGGTCAAAGCACTGCAGGACATGCCTGAGAGGAGTGTTGGGTGGGTTCTGGAGCAAACCTCTTGCTTTACAGGAGAAAAAAAATCCTGGGTATCTTCCTTGGAGGAGTCTGGGGTTGCAACCCAGGATTAGGCCTGCCTTAAAGCTGGGGTCAAAGCACTGCAGGACATGCCTGAGAGGAGTCTTGGGTGGGTTCTGGAGCAAACCTCTTGCTTTACAGGAGAAAAAAAATCCTGGGTATCTTCCTTGGAGGAGTCTGGGGTTGCAACCCAGGATTAGGCCTGCCTTAAAGCTGGGGTCAAAGCACTGCAGGACATGCCTGAGAGGAGTGCTTGGGTGGGTTCTGGAGCAAACCTCTTGCTTTACAGGAGAAAAAAAATCCTGGGTATCTTCCTTGGAGGAGTCTGGGGTTGCAACCCAGGATTAGGCCTGCCTTAAAGCTGGGGTCAAAGCACTGCAGGACATGCCTGAGAGGAGTCTTGGGTGGGTTCTGGAGCAAATCTCTTGCTTTACAGGAGAAAAAAAATCCTGGGTATCTTCCTTGGAGGAGTCTGGGGTTGCAACCCAGGATTGGGCCTGCCTTAAAGCTGGGGTCAAAGCACTGCAGGACATGCCTGAGAGGAGTCTTGGGTGGGTTCTGGAGCAAACCTCTTGCTTTACAGGAGAAAAAAAATCCTGGGTATCTTCCTTGGAGGAGTCTGGGGTTGCAACCCAGGATTGGGCCTGCCTTAAAGCTGGGGTCAAAGCACTGCAGGACATGCCTGAGAGGAGTCTTGGGTGGGTTCTGGAGCAAACCTCTTGCTTTACAGGAGAAAAAAAATCCTGGGTATCTTCCTTGGAGGAGTCTGGGGTTGCAACCCAGGATTGGGCCTGCCTTAAAGCTGGGGTCAAAGCACTGCAGGACATGCCTGAGAGGAGTCTTGGGTGGGTTCTGGAGCAAAACTCTTGCTTTACAGGAGAAAAAAAATCCTGGGTATCTTCCTTGGAGGAGTCTGGGGTTGCAACCCAGGATTAGGCCTGCCTTAAAGCTGGGGTCAAAGCATTGCAGGACATGCCTGAGAGGAGTCTTGGGTGGGTTCTGGAGCAAAACTCTTGCTTTACAGGAGAAAAAAAATCCTGGGTATCTTCCTTGGAGGAGTCTGGGGTTGCAACCCAGGATTAGGCCTGCCTTAAAGCTGGGGTCAAAGCACTGCAGGACATGCCTGAGAGGAGTGTTGGGTGGGTTCTGGAGCAAACCTCTTGCTTTACAGGAGAAAAAAAATCCTGGGTATCTTCCTTGGAGGAGTCTGGGGTTGCAACCCAGGATTAGGCCTGCCTTAAAGCTGGGGTCAAAGCACTGCAGGACATGCCTGAGAGGAGTCTTGGGTGGGTTCTGGAGCAAACCTCTTGCTTTACAGGAGAAAAAAAATCCTGGGTATCTTCCTTGGAGGAGTCTGGGGTTGCAACCCAGGATTGGGCCTGCCTTAAAGCTGGGGTCAAAGCACTGCAGGACATGCCTGAGAGGAGTCTTGGGTGGGTTCTGGAGCAAACCTCTTGCTTTACAGGAGAAAAAAAATCCTGGGTATCTTCCTTGGAGGAGTCTGGGGTTGCAACCCAGGATTAGGCCTGCCTTAAAGCTGGGGTCAAAGCACTGCAGGACATGCCTGAGAGGAGTCTTGGGTGGGTTCTGGAGCAAACCTCTTGCTTTACAGGAGAAAAAAAATCCTGGGTATCTTCCTTGGAGGAGTCTGGGGTTGCAACCCAGGATTAGGCCTGCCTTAAAGCTGGGGTCAAAGCACTGGCAGGACATGCCTGAGAGGAGTCTTGGGTGGGTTCTGGAGCAAACCTCTTGCTTTACAGGAGAAAAAAAATCCTGGGTATCTTCCTTGGAGGAGTCTGGGGTTGCAACCCAGGATTAGGCCTGCCTTAAAGCTGGGGTCAAAGCACTGCAGGACATGCCTGAGAGGAGTCTTGGGTGGGTTCTGGAGCAAAACTCTTGCTTTACAGGAGAAAAAAAATCCTGGGTATCTTCCTTGGAGGAGTCTGGGGTTGCAACCCAGGATTAGGCCTGCCTTAAAGCTGGGGTCAAAGCACTGCAGGACATGCCTGAGAGGAGTCTTGGGTGGGTTCTGGAGCAAACCTCTTGCTTTACAGGAGAAAAAAAATCCTGGGTATCTTCCTTGGAGGAGTCTGGGGTTGCAACCCAGGATTAGGCCTGCCTTAAAGCTGGGGTCAAAGCACTGCAGGACATGCCTGAGAGGAGTCTTGGGTGGGTTCTGGAGCAAAACTCTTGCTTTACAGGAGAAAAAAAATCCTGGGTATCTTCCTTGGAGGAGTCTGGGGTTGCAACCCAGGATTAGGCCTGCCTTAAAGCTGGGGTCAAAGCACTGCAGGACATGCCTGAGAGGAGTCTTGGGTGGGTTCTGGAGCAAAACTCTTGCTTTACAGGAGAAAAAAAATCCTGGGTATCTTCCTTGGAGGAGTCTGGGGTTGCAACCCAGGATTAGGCCTGCCTTAAAGCTGGGGTCAAAGCACTGCAGGACATGCCTGAGAGGAGTCTTGGGTGGGTTCTGGAGCAAACCTCTTGCTTTACAGGAGAAAAAAAATCCTGGGTATCTTCCTTGGAGGAGTCTGGGGTTGCAACCCAGGATTAGGCCTGCCTTAAAGCTGGGGTCAAAGCACTGCAGGACATGCCTGAGAGGAGTCTTGGGTGGGTTCTGGAGCAAAACTCTTGCTTTACAGGAGAAAAAAAATCCTGGGTATCTTCCTTGGAGGAGTCTGGGGTTGCAACCCAGGATTAGGCCTGCCTTAAAGCTGGGGTCAAAGCACTGCAGGACATGCCTGAGAGGAGTCTTGGGTGGGTTCTGGAGCAAACCTCCTTGCTTTACAGGAGAAAAAAAATCCTGGGTATCTTCCTTGGAGGAGTCTGGGGTTGCAACCCAGGATTAGGCCTGCCTTAAAGCTGGGGTCAAAGCACTGCAGGACATGCCTGAGAGGAGTCTTGGGTGGGTTCTGGAGCAAACCTCTTGCTTTACAGGAGAAAAAAAATCCTGGGTATCTTCCTTGGAGGAGTCTGGGGTTGCAACCCAGGATTAGGCCTGCCTTAAAGCTGGGGTCAAAGCACTGCAGGACATGCCTGAGAGGAGTCTTGGGTGGGTTCTGGAGCAAACCTCTTGCTTTACAGGAGAAAAAAAATCCTGGGTATCTTCCTTGGAGGAGTCTGGGGTTGCAACCCAGGATTAGGCCTGCCTTAAAGCTGGGGTCAAAGCACTGCAGGACATGCCTGAGAGGAGTCTTGGGTGGGTTCTGGAGCAAACCTCTTGCTTTACAGGAGAAAAAAAATCCTGGGTATCTTCCTTGGAGGAGTCTGGGGTTGCAACCCAGGATTAGGCCTGCCTTAAAGCTGGGGTCAAAGCACTGCAGGACATGCCTGAGAGGAGTCTTGGGTGGGTT
>NW_027436938.1:0-75175 GCF_047716275.1 Strix uralensis
CCCAGTGCTCTGCAAGCTCTCCAGGACAACAACAAATCTGGGGCTCTGTGCTTTCTTTCGTTCTGAACAAGTGTTACTGTTTTCTGCACAAAAGCGATTCTGCCAAGCAATGTGAACACTTCTGCTTCCAGGCACAGAGAAGGTGCTAGCAGGGAATTCTCTGCCTGCCTTTCCCCAGTGCTCTGCAAGCTCTCCAGGACAACATAAAATCTGGGTCTCTGTGCTTTCTTTCGTTCTGAACAAGTGTTACTGTTTTCTGCACAAAAGCGATTCTGCGAAGCAATGTGAACACTTCTGCTTCCCAGGCACAGAGAAGGTGCTAGCAGGGAATTCTCTGCCTGCCTTTCCCCAGTGCTCTGCAAGCTCTCCAGGACAACAACAAATCTGGGGCTCTGTGCTTTCTTTCGTTCTGAACAAGTGTTACTGTTTTCTGCACAAAAGCGATTCTGCCAAGCAATGTGAACACTTCTGCTTCCCAGGCACAGAGAAGGTGCTAGCAGGGAATTCTCTGCCTGCCTTTCCCCAGTGCTCTGCAAGCTCTCCAGGACAACATAAAATCTGGGGCTCTGTGCTTTCTTTCAGTTCTGAACAAGTGTTACTGTTTTCTGCACAAAAGCGATTCTGCCAAGCAATGTGAACACTTCTGCTTCCCAGGCACAGAGAAGGTGCTAGCAGGGAATTCTCTGCCTGCCTTTCCCCAGTGCTCTGCAAGCTCTCCAGGACAACATAAAATCTGGGGCTCTGTGCTTTCTTTCATTCTGAACAAGTGTTACTGTTTTCTGCACAAAAGCGATTCTGCGAAGCAATGTGAACTCAGGCACAGAGAAGGTGCTAGCAGGGAATTCTCTGCCTGCCTTTCCCCAGTGCTCTGCAAGCTCTCCAGGACAACATAAAATCTGGGGCTCTGTGCTTTCTTTCGTTCTGAACAAGTGTTACTGTTTTCTGCACAAAAGCGATTCTGCCAAGCAATGTGAACACTTCTGCTTCCCAGGCACAGAGAAGGTGCTAGCAGGGAATTCTCTGCCTGCCTTTCCCCAGTGCTCTGCAAGCTCTCCAGGACAACATAAAATCTGGGGCTCTGTGCTTTCTTTCGTTCTGAACAAGTGTTACTGTTTTCTGCACAAAAGCGATTCTGCCAAGCAATGTGAACACTTCTGCTTCCCAGGCACAGAGAAGGTGCTAGCAGGGAATTCTCTGCCTGCCTTTCCCCAGTGCTCTGCAAGCTCTCCAGGACAACAACAAATCTGGGGCTCTGTGCTTTCTTTCGTTCTGAACAAGTGTTACTGTTTTCTGCACAAAAGCGATTCTGCCAAGCAATGTGAACACTTCTGCTTCCAGGCACAGAGAAGGTGCTAGCAGGGAATTCTCTGCCTGCCTTTCCCCAGTGCTCTGCAAGCTCTCCAGGACAACATAAAATCTGGGGCTCTGTGCTTTCTTTCGTTCTGAACAAGTGTTACTGTTTTCTGCACAAAAGCGATTCTGCCAAGCAATGTGAACACTTCTGCTCAGGCACAGAGAAGGTGCTAGCAGGGAATTCTCTGCCTGCCTTTCCCCAGTGCTCTGCAAGCTCTCCAGGACAACATAAAATCTGGGGCTCTGTGCTTTCTTTCGTTCTGAACAAGTGTTACTGTTTTCTGCACAAAAGCGATTCTGCCAAGCAATGTGAACAGGCACAGAGAAGGTGCTAGCAGGGAATTCTCTGCCTGCCTTTCCCCAGTGCTCTGCAAGCTCTCCAGGACAACATAAAATCTGGGGCTCTGTGCTTTCTTTCGTTCTGAACAAGTGTTACTGTTTTCTGCACAAAAGCGATTCTGCGAAGCAATGTGAACACTTCTGCTTCCCAGGCACAGAGAAGGTGCTAGCAGGGAATTCTCTGCCTGCCTTTCCCCAGTGCTCTGCAAGCTCTCCAGGACAACATAAAATCTGGGGCTCTGTGCTTTCTTTCGTTCTGAACAAGTGTTACTGTTTTCTGCACAAAAGCGATTCTGCGAAGCAATGTGAACACTTCTGCTTCCCAGGCACAGAGAAGGTGCTAGCAGGGAATTCTCTGCCTGCCTTTCCCCAGTGCTCTGCAAGCTCTCCAGGACAACATAAAATCTGGGGCTCTGTGCTTTCTTTCGTTCTGAACAAGTGTTACTGTTTTCTGCACAAAAGCGATTCTGCCAAGCAATGTGAACACTTCTGCTTCCCAGGCACAGAGAAGGTGCTAGCAGGGAATTCTCTGCCTGCCTTTCCCCAGTGCTCTGCAAGCTCTCCAGGACAACAACAAATCTGGGGCTCTGTGCTTTCTTTCGTTCTGAACAAGTGTTACTGTTTTCTGCACAAAAGCGATTCTGCCAAGCAATGTGAACAGGCACAGAGAAGGTGCTAGCAGGGAATTCTCTGCCTGCCTTTCCCCAGTGCTCTGCAAGCTCTCCAGGACAACATAAAATCTGGGGCTCTATGCTTTCTTTCGTTCTGAACAAGTGTTACTGTTTTCTGCACAAAAGCGATTCTGCCAAGCAATGTGAACACTTCAGCTTCCAGGCACAGAGAAGGTGCTAGCAGGGAATTCTCTGCCTGCCTTTCCCCAGTGCTCTGCAAGCTCTCCAGGACAACATAAAATCTGGGGCTCTGTGCTTTCTTTCGTTCTGAACAAGTGTTACTGTTTTCTGCACAAAAGCGATTCTGCCAAGCAATGTGAACAGGCACAGAGAAGGTGCTAGCAGGGAATTCTCTGCCTGCCTTTCCCCAGTGCTCTGCAAGCTCTCCAGGACAACATAAAATCTGGGGCTCTGTGCTTTCTTTCGTTCTGAACAAGTGTTACTGTTTTCTGCACAAAAGCGATTCTGCCAAGCAATGTGAACACTTCTGCTTCCCAGGCACAGAGAAGGTGCTAGCAGGGAATTCTCTGCCTGCCTTTCCCCAGTGCTCTGCAAGCTCTCCAGGACAACAACAAATCTGGGGCTCTGTGCTTTCTTTCGTTCTGAACAAGTGTTACTGTTTTCTGCACAAAAGCGATTCTGCGAAGCAATGTGAACACTTCTGCTTCCCAGGCACAGAGAAGGTGCTAGCAGGGAATTCTCTGCCTGCCTTTCCCCAGTGCTCTGCAAGCTCTCCAGGACAACAACAAATCTGGGGCTCTGTGCTTTCTTTCAGTTCTGAACAAGTGTTACTGTTTTCTGCACAAAAGCGATTCTGCGAAGCAATGTGAACACTTCTGCTTCCCAGGCACAGAGAAGGTGCTAGCAGGGAATTCTCTGCCTGCCTTTCCCCAGTGCTCTGCAAGCTCTCCAGGACAACAACAAATCTGGGGCTCTGTGCTTTCTTTCGTTCTGAACAAGTGTTACTGTTTTCTGCACAAAAGCGATTCTGCCAAGCAATGTGAACACTTCTGCTTCCCAGGCACAGAGAAGGTGCTAGCAGGGAATTCTCTGCCTGCCTTTCCCCAGTGCTCTGCAAGCTCTCCAGGACAACATAAAATCTGGGGCTCTGTGCTTTCTTTCGTTCTGAACAAGTGTTACTGTTTTCTGCACAAAAGCGATTCTGCCAAGCAATGTGAACACTTCTGCTTCCCAGGCACAGAGAAGGTGCTAGCAGGGAATTCTCTGCCTGCCTTTCCCCAGTGCTCTGCAAGCTCTCCAGGACAACAACAAATCTGGGGCTCTGTGCTTTCTTTCGTTCTGAACAAGTGTTACTGTTTTCTGCACAAAAGCGATTCTGCCAAGCAATGTGAACACTTCTGCTTCCCAGGCACAGAGAAGGTGCTAGCAGGGAATTCTCTGCCTGCCTTTCCCCAGTGCTCTGCAAGCTCTCCAGGACAACAACAAATCTGGGGCTCTGTGCTTTCTTTCGTTCTGAACAAGTGTTACTGTTTTCTGCACAAAAGCGATTCTGCGAAGCAATGTGAACACTTCTGCTTCCCAGGCACAGAGAAGGTGCTAGCAGGGAATTCTCTGCCTGCCTTTCCCCAGTGCTCTGCAAGCTCTCCAGGACAACATAAAATCTGGGTCTCTGTGCTTTCTTTCGTTCTGAACAAGTGTTACTGTTTTCTGCACAAAAGCGATTCTGCGAAGCAATGTGAACACTTCTGCTTCCCAGGCACAGAGAAGGTGCTAGCAGGGAATTCTCTGCCTGCCTTTCCCCAGTGCTCTGCAAGCTCTCCAGGACAACAACAAATCTGGGGCTCTGTGCTTTCTTTCGTTCTGAACAAGTGTTACTGTTTTCTGCACAAAAGCGATTCTGCCAAGCAATGTGAACACTTCTGCTTCCCAGGCACAGAGAAGGTGCTAGCAGGGAATTCTCTGCCTGCCTTTCCCCAGTGCTCTGCAAGCTCTCCAGGACAACAACAAATCTGGGGCTCTGTGCTTTCTTTCGTTCTGAACAAGTGTTACTGTTTTCTGCACAAAAGCGATTCTGCCAAGCAATGTGAACACTTCTGCTTCCCAGGCACAGAGAAGGTGCTAGCAGGGAATTCTCTGCCTGCCTTTCCCCAGTGCTCTGCAAGCTCTCCAGGACAACATAAAATCTGGGGCTCTGTGCTTTCTTTCGTTCTGAACAAGTGTTACTGTTTTCTGCACAAAAGCGATTCTGCCAAGCAATGTGAACAGGCACAGAGAAGGTGCTAGCAGGGAATTCTCTGCCTGCCTTTCCCCAGTGCTCTGCAAGCTCTCCAGGACAACATAAAATCTGGGGCTCTGTGCTTTCTTTCGTTCTGAACAAGTGTTACTGTTTTCTGCACAAAAGCGATTCTGCCAAGCAATGTGAACACTTCTGCTTCCCAGGCACAGAGAAGGTGCTAGCAGGGAATTCTCTGCCTGCCTTTCCCCAGTGCTCTGCAAGCTCTCCAGGACAACATAAAATCTGGGGCTCTGTGCTTTCTTTCGTTCTGAACAAGTGTTACTGTTTTCTGCACAAAAGCGATTCTGCCAAGCAATGTGAACACTTCTGCTTCCCAGGCACAGAGAAGGTGCTAGCAGGGAATTCTCTGCCTGCCTTTCCCCAGTGCTCCGCAAGCTCTCCAGGACAACATAAAATCTGGGGCTCTGTGCTTTCTTTCGTTCTGAACAAGTGTTACTGTTTTCTGCACAAAAGCGATTCTGCCAAGCAATGTGAAACCAGGCACAGAGAAGGTGCTAGCAGGGAATTCTCTGCCTGCCTTTCCCCAGTGCTCTGCAAGCTCTCCAGGACAACATAAAATCTGGGGCTCTGTGCTTTCTTTCGTTCTGAACAAGTGTTACTGTTTTCTGCACAAAAGCGATTCTGCGAAGCAATGTGAACACTTCAGCTTCCAGGCACAGAGAAGGTGCTAGCAGGGAATTCTCTGCCTGCCTTTCCCCAGTGCTCCGCAAGCTCTCCAGGACAACATAAAATCTGGGGCTCTGTGCTTTCTTTCGTTCTGAACAAGTGTTACTGTTTTCTGCACAAAAGCGATTCTGCGAAGCAATGTGAACACTTCTGCTTCCCAGGCACAGAGAAGGTGCTAGCAGGGAATTCTCTGCCTGCCTTTCCCCAGTGCTCTGCAAGCTCTCCAGGACAACATAAAATCTGGGGCTCTGTGCTTTCTTTCGTTCTGAACAAGTGTTACTGTTTTCTGCACAAAAGCGATTCTGCCAAGCAATGTGAACACTTCTGCTTCCCAGGCACAGAGAAGGTGCTAGCAGGGAATTCTCTGCCTGCCTTTCCCCAGTGCTCTGCAAGCTCTCCAGGACAACATAAAATCTGGGGCTCTGTGCTTTCTTTCGTTCTGAACAAGTGTTAGTGTTTTCTGCACAAAAGCGATTCTGCCAAGCAATGTGAACACTTCTGCTTCCCAGGCACAGAGAAGGTGCTAGCAGGGAATTCTCTGCCTGCCTTTCCCCAGTGCTCTGCAAGCTCTCCAGGACAACAACAAATCTGGGGCTCTGTGCTTTCTTTCGTTCTGAACAAGTGTTACTGTTTTCTGCACAAAAGCGATTCTGCCAAGCAATGTGAACAGGCACAGAGAAGGTGCTAGCAGGGAATTCTCTGCCTGCCTTTCCCCAGTGCTCTGCAAGCTCTCCAGGACAACATAAAATCTGGGGCTCTGTGCTTTCTTTCGTTCTGAACAAGTGTTACTGTTTTCTGCACAAAAGCGATTCTGCCAAGCAATGTGAACAGGCACAGAGAAGGGGCTAGCAGGGAATTCTCTGCCTGCCTTTCCCCAGTGCTCTGCAAGCTCTCCAGGACAATATAAAATCTGGGGCTCTGTGCTTTCTTTCGTTCTGAACAAGTGTTACTGTTTTCTGCACAAAAGCGATTCTGCGAAGCAATGTGAACACTTCTGCTTCCCAGGCACAGAGAAGGTGCTAGCAGGGAATTCTCTGCCTGCCTTTCCCCAGTGCTCTGCAAGCTCTCCAGGACAACAACAAATCTGGGGCTCTGTGCTTTCTTTCGTTCTGAACAAGTGTTACTGTTTTCTGCACAAAAGCGATTCTGCCAAGAAATGTGAACAGGCACAGAGAAGGTGCTAGCAGGGAATTCTCTGCCTGCCTTTCCCCAGTGCTCTGCAAGCTCTCCAGGACAATATAAAATCTGGGGCTCTGTGCTTTCTTTCGTTCTGAACAAGTGTTACTGTTTTCTGCACAAAAGCGATTCTGCGAAGCAATGTGAACACTTCTGCTTCCCAGGCACAGAGAAGGTGCTAGCAGGGAATTCTCTGCCTGCCTTTCCCCAGTGCTCTGCAAGCTCTCCAGGACAACAACAAATCTGGGGCTCTGTGCTTTCTTTCATTTTGAACAAGTGTTACTGTTTTCTGCACAAAAGCGATTCTGCGAAGCAATGTGAACACTTCTGCTTCCCAGGCACAGAGAAGGTGCTAGCAGGGAATTCTCTGCCTGCCTTTCCCCAGTGCTCTGCAAGCTCTCCAGGACAACAACAAATCTGGGGCTCTGTGCTTTCTTTCGTTCTGAACAAGTGTTACTGTTTTCTGCACAAAAGCGATTCTGCGAAGCAATGTGAACACTTCTGCTTCCCAGGCACAGAGAAGGTGCTAGCAGGGAATTCTCTGCCTGCCTTTCCCCAGTGCTCTGCAAGCTCTCCAGGACAACATAAAATCTGGGGCTCTGTGCTTTCTTTCGTTCTGAACAAGTGTTACTGTTTTCTGCACAAAAGCGATTCTGCGAAGCAATGTGAACACTTCTGCTTCCCAGGCACAGAGAAGGTGCTAGCAGGGAATTCTCTGCCTGCCTTTCCCCAGTGCTCTGCAAGCTCTCCAGGACAATATAAAATCTGGGGCTCTGTGCTTTCTTTCGTTCTGAACAAGTGTTACTGTTTTCTGCACAAAAGCGATTCTGCGAAGCAATGTGAACACTTCTGCTTCCCAGGCACAGAGAAGGTGCTAGCAGGGAATTCTCTGCCTGCCTTTCCCCAGTGCTCTGCAAGCTCTCCAGGACAACAACAAATCTGGGGCTCTGTGCTTTCTTTCGTTCTGAACAAGTGTTACTGTTTTCTGCACAAAAGCGATTCTGCCAAGCAATGTGAACAGGCACAGAGAAGGTGCTAGCAGGGAATTCTCTGCCTGCCTTTCCCCAGTGCTCTGCAAGCTCTCCAGGACAATATAAAATCTGGGGCTCTGTGCTTTCTTTCGTTCTGAACAAGTGTTACTGTTTTCTGCACAAAAGCGATTCTGCGAAGCAATGTGAACACTTCTGCTTCCCAGGCACAGAGAAGGTGCTAGCAGGGAATTCTCTGCCTGCCTTTCCCCAGTGCTCTGCAAGCTCTCCAGGACAACAACAAATCTGGGGCTCTGTGCTTTCTTTCATTTGAACAAGTGTTACTGTTTTCTGCACAAAAGCGATTCTGCGAAGCAATGTGAACACTTCTGCTTCCCAGGCACAGAGAAGGTGCTAGCAGGGAATTCTCTGCCTGCCTTTCCCCAGTGCTCTGCAAGCTCTCCAGGACAACAACAAATCTGGGGCTCTGTGCTTTCTTTCGTTCTGAACAAGTGTTACTGTTTTCTGCACAAAAGCGATTCTGCCAAGCAATGTGAACAGGCACAGAGAAGGTGCTAGCAGGGAATTCTCTGCCTGCCTTTCCCCAGTGCTCTGCAAGCTCTCCAGGACAACAACAAATCTGGGGCTCTGTGCTTTCTTTCGTTCTGAACAAGTGTTACTGTTTTCTGCACAAAAGCGATTCTGCGAAGCAATGTGAACACTTCTGCTTCCCAGGCACAGAGAAGGTGCTAGCAGGGAATTCTCTGCCTGCCTTTCCCCAGTGCTCTGCAAGCTCTCCAGGACAACATAAAATCTGGGGCTCTGTGCTTTCTTTCGTTCTGAACAAGTGTTACTGTTTTCTGCACAAAAGCGATTCTGCCAAGCAATGTGAACACTTCTGCTTCCCAGGCACAGAGAAGGTGCTAGCAGGGAATTCTCTGCCTGCCTTTCCCCAGTGCTCTGCAAGCTCTCCAGGACAACATAAAATCTGGGTCTCTGTGCTTTCTTTCGTTCTGAACAAGTGTTACTGTTTTCTGCACAAAAGCGATTCTGCGAAGCAATGTGAACACTTCTGCTTCCCAGGCACAGAGAAGGTGCTAGCAGGGAATTCTCTGCCTGCCTTTCCCCAGTGCTCTGCAAGCTCTCCAGGACAACAACAAATCTGGGGCTCTGTGCTTTCTTTCGTTCTGAACAAGTGTTACTGTTTTCTGCACAAAAGCGATTCTGCGAAGCAATGTGAACACTTCTGCTTCCCAGGCACAGAGAAGGTGCTAGCAGGGAATTCTCTGCCTGCCTTTCCCCAGTGCTCTGCAAGCTCTCCAGGACAACATAAAATCTGGGGCTCTGTGCTTTCTTTCGTTCTGAACAAGTGTTACTGTTTTCTGCACAAAAGCGATTCTGCGAAGCAATATGAACACTTCTGCTTCCCAGGCACAGAGAAGGTGCTAGCAGGGAATTCTCTGCCTGCCTTTCCCCAGTGCTCTGCAAGCTCTCCAGGACAACAACAAATCTGGGGCTCTGTGCTTTCTTTCATTTTGAACAAGTGTTACTGTTTTCTGCACAAAAGCGATTCTGCGAAGCAATGTGAACACTTCTGCTTCCCAGGCACAGAGAAGGTGCTAGCAGGGAATTCTCTGCCTGCCTTTCCCCAGTGCTCTGCAAGCTCTCCAGGACAACATAAAATCTGGGGCTCTGTGCTTTCTTTCGTTCTGAACAAGTGTTACTGTTTTCTGCACAAAAGCGATTCTGCCAAGCAATGTGAACAGGCACAGAGAAGGTGCTAGCAGGGAATTCTCTGCCTGCCTTTCCCCAGTGCTCTGCAAGCTCTCCAGGACAACAACAAATCTGGGGCTCTGTGCTTTCTTTCGTTCTGAACAAGTGTTACTGTTTTCTGCACAAAAGCGATTCTGCCAAGCAATGTGAACACTTCTGCTTCCCAGGCACAGAGAAGGTGCTAGCAGGGAATTCTCTGCCTGCCTTTCCCCAGTGCTCTGCAAGCTCTCCAGGACAACAACAAATCTGGGGCTCTGTGCTTTCTTTCGTTCTGAACAAGTGTTACTGTTTTCTGCACAAAAGCGATTCTGCCAAGCAATGTGAACACTTCTGCTTCCCAGGCACAGAGAAGGTGCTAGCAGGGAATTCTCTGCCTGCCTTTCCCCAGTGCTCTGCAAGCTCTCCAGGACAACATAAAATCTGGGGCTCTGTGCTTTCTTTCGTTCTGAACAAGTGTTACTGTTTTCTGCACAAAAGCGATTCTGCCAAGCAATGTGAACACTTCTGCTTCCCAGGCACAGAGAAGGTGCTAGCAGGGAATTCTCTGCCTGCCTTTCCCCAGTGCTCTGCAAGCTCTCCAGGACAACAACAAATCTGGGGCTCTGTGCTTTCTTTCGTTCTGAACAAGTGTTACTGTTTTCTGCACAAAAGCGATTCTGCCAAGCAATGTGAACACTTCAGCTTCCAGGCACAGAGAAGGTGCTAGCAGGGAATTCTCTGCCTGCCTTTCCCCAGTGCTCCGCAAGCTCTCCAGGACAACATAAAATCTGGGGCTCTGTGCTTTCTTTCGTTCTGAACAAGTGTTACTGTTTTCTGCACAAAAGCGATTCTGCCAAGCAATGTGAACAGGCACAGAGAAGGTGCTAGCAGGGAATTCTCTGCCTGCCTTTCCCCAGTGCTCTGCAAGCTCTCCAGGACAACATAAAATCTGGGGCTCTGTGCTTTCTTTCGTTCTGAACAAGTGTTACTGTTTTCTGCACAAAAGCGATTCTGCCAAGCAATGTGAACAGGCACAGAGAAGGTGCTAGCAGGGAATTCTCTGCCTGCCTTTCCCCAGTGCTCCGCAAGCTCTCCAGGACAACATAAAATCTGGGGCTCTGTGCTTTCTTTCGTTCTGAACAAGTGTTACTGTTTTCTGCACAAAAGCGATTCTGCGAAGCAATGTGAACACTTCTGCTTCCCAGGCACAGAGAAGGTGCTAGCAGGGAATTCTCTGCCTGCCTTTCCCCAGTGCTCTGCAAGCTCTCCAGGACAACATAAAATCTGGGGCTCTGTGCTTTCTTTCGTTCTGAACAAGTGTTACTGTTTTCTGCACAAAAGCGATTCTGCGAAGCAATGTGAACACTTCTGCTTCCCAGGCACAGAGAAGGTGCTAGCAGGGAATTCTCTGCCTGCCTTTCCCCAGTGCTCTGCAAGCTCTCCAGGACAACATAAAATCTGGGGCTCTGTGCTTTCTTTCGTTCTGAACAAGTGTTAGTGTTTTCTGCACAAAAGCGATTCTGCCAAGCAATGTGAACACTTCTGCTTCCCAGGCACAGAGAAGGTGCTAGCAGGGAATTCTCTGCCTGCCTTTCCCCAGTGCTCTGCAAGCTCTCCAGGACAACAACAAATCTGGGGCTCTGTGCTTTCTTTCGTTCTGAACAAGTGTTACTGTTTTCTGCACAAAAGCGATTCTGCCAAGCAATGTGAACAGGCACAGAGAAGGTGCTAGCAGGGAATTCTCTGCCTGCCTTTCCCCAGTGCTCTGCAAGCTCTCCAGGACAACATAAAATCTGGGGCTCTATGCTTTCTTTCGTTCTGAACAAGTGTTACTGTTTTCTGCACAAAAGCGATTCTGCCAAGCAATGTGAACACTTCAGCTTCCAGGCACAGAGAAGGTGCTAGCAGGGAATTCTCTGCCTGCCTTTCCCCAGTGCTCTGCAAGCTCTCCAGGACAACATAAAATCTGGGGCTCTGTGCTTTCTTTCGTTCTGAACAAGTGTTACTGTTTTCTGCACAAAAGCGATTCTGCCAAGCAATGTGAACAGGCACAGAGAAGGGGCTAGCAGGGAATTCTCTGCCTGCCTTTCCCCAGTGCTCTGCAAGCTCTCCAGGACAACATAAAATCTGGGGCTCTGTGCTTTCTTTCGTTCTGAACAAGTGTTACTGTTTTCTGCACAAAAGCGATTCTGCCAAGCAATGTGAACACTTCTGCTTCCCAGGCACAGAGAAGGTGCTAGCAGGGAATTCTCTGCCTGCCTTTCCCCAGTGCTCTGCAAGCTCTCCAGGACAACAACAAATCTGGGGCTCTGTGCTTTCTTTCGTTCTGAACAAGTGTTACTGTTTTCTGCACAAAAGCGATTCTGCGAAGCAATGTGAACACTTCTGCTTCCCAGGCACAGAGAAGGTGCTAGCAGGGAATTCTCTGCCTGCCTTTCCCCAGTGCTCTGCAAGCTCTCCAGGACAACAACAAATCTGGGGCTCTGTGCTTTCTTTCATTTTGAACAAGTGTTACTGTTTTCTGCACAAAAGCGATTCTGCGAAGCAATGTGAACACTTCTGCTTCCCAGGCACAGAGAAGGTGCTAGCAGGGAATTCTCTGCCTGCCTTTCCCCAGTGCTCTGCAAGCTCTCCAGGACAACAACAAATCTGGGGCTCTGTGCTTTCTTTCGTTCTGAACAAGTGTTACTGTTTTCTGCACAAAAGCGATTCTGCCAAGCAATGTGAACACTTCTGCTTCCCAGGCACAGAGAAGGTGCTAGCAGGGAATTCTCTGCCTGCCTTTCCCCAGTGCTCTGCAAGCTCTCCAGGACAACATAAAATCTGGGGCTCTGTGCTTTCTTTCGTTCTGAACAAGTGTTACTGTTTTCTGCACAAAAGCGATTCTGCCAAGCAATGTGAACACTTCTGCTTCCCAGGCACAGAGAAGGTGCTAGCAGGGAATTCTCTGCCTGCCTTTCCCCAGTGCTCTGCAAGCTCTCCAGGACAACAACAAATCTGGGGCTCTGTGCTTTCTTTCGTTCTGAACAAGTGTTACTGTTTTCTGCACAAAAGCGATTCTGCCAAGCAATGTGAACACTTCTGCTTCCCAGGCACAGAGAAGGTGCTAGCAGGGAATTCTCTGCCTGCCTTTCCCCAGTGCTCTGCAAGCTCTCCAGGACAACAACAAATCTGGGGCTCTGTGCTTTCTTTCGTTCTGAACAAGTGTTACTGTTTTCTGCACAAAAGCGATTCTGCGAAGCAATGTGAACACTTCTGCTTCCCAGGCACAGAGAAGGTGCTAGCAGGGAATTCTCTGCCTGCCTTTCCCCAGTGCTCTGCAAGCTCTCCAGGACAACATAAAATCTGGGTCTCTGTGCTTTCTTTCGTTCTGAACAAGTGTTACTGTTTTCTGCACAAAAGCGATTCTGCGAAGCAATGTGAACACTTCTGCTTCCCAGGCACAGAGAAGGTGCTAGCAGGGAATTCTCTGCCTGCCTTTCCCCAGTGCTCTGCAAGCTCTCCAGGACAACAACAAATCTGGGGCTCTGTGCTTTCTTTCGTTCTGAACAAGTGTTACTGTTTTCTGCACAAAAGCGATTCTGCCAAGCAATGTGAACACTTCTGCTTCCCAGGCACAGAGAAGGTGCTAGCAGGGAATTCTCTGCCTGCCTTTCCCCAGTGCTCTGCAAGCTCTCCAGGACAACAACAAATCTGGGGCTCTGTGCTTTCTTTCGTTCTGAACAAGTGTTACTGTTTTCTGCACAAAAGCGATTCTGCCAAGCAATGTGAACACTTCTGCTTCCCAGGCACAGAGAAGGTGCTAGCAGGGAATTCTCTGCCTGCCTTTCCCCAGTGCTCTGCAAGCTCTCCAGGACAACATAAAATCTGGGGCTCTGTGCTTTCTTTCGTTCTGAACAAGTGTTACTGTTTTCTGCACAAAAGCGATTCTGCCAAGCAATGTGAACAGGCACAGAGAAGGTGCTAGCAGGGAATTCTCTGCCTGCCTTTCCCCAGTGCTCTGCAAGCTCTCCAGGACAACATAAAATCTGGGGCTCTGTGCTTTCTTTCGTTCTGAACAAGTGTTACTGTTTTCTGCACAAAAGCGATTCTGCCAAGCAATGTGAACACTTCTGCTTCCCAGGCACAGAGAAGGTGCTAGCAGGGAATTCTCTGCCTGCCTTTCCCCAGTGCTCTGCAAGCTCTCCAGGACAACATAAAATCTGGGGCTCTGTGCTTTCTTTCGTTCTGAACAAGTGTTACTGTTTTCTGCACAAAAGCGATTCTGCCAAGCAATGTGAACACTTCTGCTTCCCAGGCACAGAGAAGGTGCTAGCAGGGAATTCTCTGCCTGCCTTTCCCCAGTGCTCCGCAAGCTCTCCAGGACAACATAAAATCTGGGGCTCTGTGCTTTCTTTCGTTCTGAACAAGTGTTACTGTTTTCTGCACAAAAGCGATTCTGCCAAGCAATGTGAACAGGCACAGAGAAGGTGCTAGCAGGGAATTCTCTGCCTGCCTTTCCCCAGTGCTCTGCAAGCTCTCCAGGACAACATAAAATCTGGGGCTCTGTGCTTTCTTTCGTTCTGAACAAGTGTTACTGTTTTCTGCACAAAAGCGATTCTGCGAAGCAATGTGAACACTTCAGCTTCCAGGCACAGAGAAGGTGCTAGCAGGGAATTCTCTGCCTGCCTTTCCCCAGTGCTCCGCAAGCTCTCCAGGACAACATAAAATCTGGGGCTCTGTGCTTTCTTTCGTTCTGAACAAGTGTTACTGTTTTCTGCACAAAAGCGATTCTGCGAAGCAATGTGAACACTTCTGCTTCCCAGGCACAGAGAAGGTGCTAGCAGGGAATTCTCTGCCTGCCTTTCCCCAGTGCTCTGCAAGCTCTCCAGGACAACATAAAATCTGGGGCTCTGTGCTTTCTTTCGTTCTGAACAAGTGTTACTGTTTTCTGCACAAAAGCGATTCTGCCAAGCAATGTGAACACTTCTGCTTCCCAGGCACAGAGAAGGTGCTAGCAGGGAATTCTCTGCCTGCCTTTCCCCAGTGCTCTGCAAGCTCTCCAGGACAACATAAAATCTGGGGCTCTGTGCTTTCTTTCGTTCTGAACAAGTGTTAGTGTTTTCTGCACAAAAGCGATTCTGCCAAGCAATGTGAACACTTCTGCTTCCCAGGCACAGAGAAGGTGCTAGCAGGGAATTCTCTGCCTGCCTTTCCCCAGTGCTCTGCAAGCTCTCCAGGACAACAACAAATCTGGGGCTCTGTGCTTTCTTTCGTTCTGAACAAGTGTTACTGTTTTCTGCACAAAAGCGATTCTGCCAAGCAATGTGAACAGGCACAGAGAAGGTGCTAGCAGGGAATTCTCTGCCTGCCTTTCCCCAGTGCTCTGCAAGCTCTCCAGGACAACATAAAATCTGGGGCTCTGTGCTTTCTTTCGTTCTGAACAAGTGTTACTGTTTTCTGCACAAAAGCGATTCTGCCAAGCAATGTGAACAGGCACAGAGAAGGGGCTAGCAGGGAATTCTCTGCCTGCCTTTCCCCAGTGCTCTGCAAGCTCTCCAGGACAATATAAAATCTGGGGCTCTGTGCTTTCTTTCGTTCTGAACAAGTGTTACTGTTTTCTGCACAAAAGCGATTCTGCGAAGCAATGTGAACACTTCTGCTTCCCAGGCACAGAGAAGGTGCTAGCAGGGAATTCTCTGCCTGCCTTTCCCCAGTGCTCTGCAAGCTCTCCAGGACAACAACAAATCTGGGGCTCTGTGCTTTCTTTCGTTCTGAACAAGTGTTACTGTTTTCTGCACAAAAGCGATTCTGCCAAGAAATGTGAACAGGCACAGAGAAGGTGCTAGCAGGGAATTCTCTGCCTGCCTTTCCCCAGTGCTCTGCAAGCTCTCCAGGACAATATAAAATCTGGGGCTCTGTGCTTTCTTTCGTTCTGAACAAGTGTTACTGTTTTCTGCACAAAAGCGATTCTGCGAAGCAATGTGAACACTTCTGCTTCCCAGGCACAGAGAAGGTGCTAGCAGGGAATTCTCTGCCTGCCTTTCCCCAGTGCTCTGCAAGCTCTCCAGGACAACAACAAATCTGGGGCTCTGTGCTTTCTTTCATTTTGAACAAGTGTTACTGTTTTCTGCACAAAAGCGATTCTGCGAAGCAATGTGAACACTTCTGCTTCCCAGGCACAGAGAAGGTGCTAGCAGGGAATTCTCTGCCTGCCTTTCCCCAGTGCTCTGCAAGCTCTCCAGGACAACAACAAATCTGGGGCTCTGTGCTTTCTTTCGTTCTGAACAAGTGTTACTGTTTTCTGCACAAAAGCGATTCTGCGAAGCAATGTGAACACTTCTGCTTCCCAGGCACAGAGAAGGTGCTAGCAGGGAATTCTCTGCCTGCCTTTCCCCAGTGCTCTGCAAGCTCTCCAGGACAACATAAAATCTGGGGCTCTGTGCTTTCTTTCGTTCTGAACAAGTGTTACTGTTTTCTGCACAAAAGCGATTCTGCGAAGCAATGTGAACACTTCTGCTTCCCAGGCACAGAGAAGGTGCTAGCAGGGAATTCTCTGCCTGCCTTTCCCCAGTGCTCTGCAAGCTCTCCAGGACAATATAAAATCTGGGGCTCTGTGCTTTCTTTCGTTCTGAACAAGTGTTACTGTTTTCTGCACAAAAGCGATTCTGCGAAGCAATGTGAACACTTCTGCTTCCCAGGCACAGAGAAGGTGCTAGCAGGGAATTCTCTGCCTGCCTTTCCCCAGTGCTCTGCAAGCTCTCCAGGACAACAACAAATCTGGGGCTCTGTGCTTTCTTTCGTTCTGAACAAGTGTTACTGTTTTCTGCACAAAAGCGATTCTGCCAAGCAATGTGAACAGGCACAGAGAAGGTGCTAGCAGGGAATTCTCTGCCTGCCTTTCCCCAGTGCTCTGCAAGCTCTCCAGGACAATATAAAATCTGGGGCTCTGTGCTTTCTTTCGTTCTGAACAAGTGTTACTGTTTTCTGCACAAAAGCGATTCTGCGAAGCAATGTGAACACTTCTGCTTCCCAGGCACAGAGAAGGTGCTAGCAGGGAATTCTCTGCCTGCCTTTCCCCAGTGCTCTGCAAGCTCTCCAGGACAACAACAAATCTGGGGCTCTGTGCTTTCTTTCATTTTGAACAAGTGTTACTGTTTTCTGCACAAAAGCGATTCTGCGAAGCAATGTGAACACTTCTGCTTCCCAGGCACAGAGAAGGTGCTAGCAGGGAATTCTCTGCCTGCCTTTCCCCAGTGCTCTGCAAGCTCTCCAGGACAACAACAAATCTGGGGCTCTGTGCTTTCTTTCGTTCTGAACAAGTGTTACTGTTTTCTGCACAAAAGCGATTCTGCCAAGCAATGTGAACAGGCACAGAGAAGGTGCTAGCAGGGAATTCTCTGCCTGCCTTTCCCCAGTGCTCTGCAAGCTCTCCAGGACAACAACAAATCTGGGGCTCTGTGCTTTCTTTCGTTCTGAACAAGTGTTACTGTTTTCTGCACAAAAGCGATTCTGCGAAGCAATGTGAACACTTCTGCTTCCCAGGCACAGAGAAGGTGCTAGCAGGGAATTCTCTGCCTGCCTTTCCCCAGTGCTCTGCAAGCTCTCCAGGACAACATAAAATCTGGGGCTCTGTGCTTTCTTTCGTTCTGAACAAGTGTTACTGTTTTCTGCACAAAAGCGATTCTGCCAAGCAATGTGAACACTTCTGCTTCCCAGGCACAGAGAAGGTGCTAGCAGGGAATTCTCTGCCTGCCTTTCCCCAGTGCTCTGCAAGCTCTCCAGGACAACATAAAATCTGGGTCTCTGTGCTTTCTTTCGTTCTGAACAAGTGTTACTGTTTTCTGCACAAAAGCGATTCTGCGAAGCAATGTGAACACTTCTGCTTCCCAGGCACAGAGAAGGTGCTAGCAGGGAATTCTCTGCCTGCCTTTCCCCAGTGCTCTGCAAGCTCTCCAGGACAACAACAAATCTGGGGCTCTGTGCTTTCTTTCGTTCTGAACAAGTGTTACTGTTTTCTGCACAAAAGCGATTCTGCGAAGCAATGTGAACACTTCTGCTTCCCAGGCACAGAGAAGGTGCTAGCAGGGAATTCTCTGCCTGCCTTTCCCCAGTGCTCTGCAAGCTCTCCAGGACAACATAAAATCTGGGGCTCTGTGCTTTCTTTCGTTCTGAACAAGTGTTACTGTTTTCTGCACAAAAGCGATTCTGCGAAGCAATATGAACACTTCTGCTTCCCAGGCACAGAGAAGGTGCTAGCAGGGAATTCTCTGCCTGCCTTTCCCCAGTGCTCTGCAAGCTCTCCAGGACAACAACAAATCTGGGGCTCTGTGCTTTCTTTCATTTTGAACAAGTGTTACTGTTTTCTGCACAAAAGCGATTCTGCGAAGCAATGTGAACACTTCTGCTTCCCAGGCACAGAGAAGGTGCTAGCAGGGAATTCTCTGCCTGCCTTTCCCCAGTGCTCTGCAAGCTCTCCAGGACAACATAAAATCTGGGGCTCTGTGCTTTCTTTCGTTCTGAACAAGTGTTACTGTTTTCTGCACAAAAGCGATTCTGCCAAGCAATGTGAACAGGCACAGAGAAGGTGCTAGCAGGGAATTCTCTGCCTGCCTTTCCCCAGTGCTCTGCAAGCTCTCCAGGACAACAACAAATCTGGGGCTCTGTGCTTTCTTTCGTTCTGAACAAGTGTTACTGTTTTCTGCACAAAAGCGATTCTGCCAAGCAATGTGAACACTTCTGCTTCCCAGGCACAGAGAAGGTGCTAGCAGGGAATTCTCTGCCTGCCTTTCCCCAGTGCTCTGCAAGCTCTCCAGGACAACAACAAATCTGGGGCTCTGTGCTTTCTTTCGTTCTGAACAAGTGTTACTGTTTTCTGCACAAAAGCGATTCTGCCAAGCAATGTGAACACTTCTGCTTCCCAGGCACAGAGAAGGTGCTAGCAGGGAATTCTCTGCCTGCCTTTCCCCAGTGCTCTGCAAGCTCTCCAGGACAACAACAAATCTGGGGCTCTGTGCTTTCTTTCATTTTGAACAAGTGTTACTGTTTTCTGCACAAAAGCGATTCTGCCAAGCAATGTGAACACTTCTGCTTCCCAGGCACAGAGAAGGTGCTAGCAGGGAATTCTCTGCCTGCCTTTCCCCAGTGCTCTGCAAGCTCTCCAGGACAACATAAAATCTGGGGCTCTGTGCTTTCTTTCGTTCTGAACAAGTGTTACTGTTTTCTGCACAAAAGCGATTCTGCGAAGCAATGTGAACACTTCTGCTTCCCAGGCACAGAGAAGGTGCTAGCAGGGAATTCTCTGCCTGCCTTTCCCCAGTGCTCTGCAAGCTCTCCAGGACAACATAAAATCTGGGGCTCTGTGCTTTCTTTCGTTCTGAACAAGTGTTACTGTTTTCTGCACAAAAGCGATTCTGCGAAGCAATGTGAACACTTCTGCTTCCCAGGCACAGAGAAGGTGCTAGCAGGGAATTCTCTGCCTGCCTTTCCCCAGTGCTCTGCAAGCTCTCCAGGACAACATAAAATCTGGGGCTCTGTGCTTTCTTTCGTTCTGAACAAGTGTTACTGTTTTCTGCACAAAAGCGATTCTGCGAAGCAATATGAACACTTCTGCTTCCCAGGCACAGAGAAGGTGCTAGCAGGGAATTCTCTGCCTGCCTTTCCCCAGTGCTCTGCAAGCTCTCCAGGACAACAACAAATCTGGGGCTCTGTGCTTTCTTTCATTTTGAACAAGTGTTACTGTTTTCTGCACAAAAGCGGTTCTGCGAAGCAATGTGAACACTTCTGCTTCCCAGGCACAGAGAAGGTGCTAGCAGGGAATTCTCTGCCTGCCTTTCCCCAGTGCTCTGCAAGCTCTCCAGGACAACAACAAATCTGGGGCTCTGTGCTTTCTTTCGTTCTGAACAAGTGTTACTGTTTTCTGCACAAAAGCGATTCTGCCAAGCAATGTGAACAGGCACAGAGAAGGTGCTAGCAGGGAATTCTCTGCCTGCCTTTCCCCAGTGCTCTGCAAGCTCTCCAGGACAACAACAAATCTGGGGCTCTGTGCTTTCTTTCGTTCTGAACAAGTGTTACTGTTTTCTGCACAAAAGCGATTCTGCCAAGCAATGTGAACACTTCTGCTTCCCAGGCACAGAGAAGGTGCTAGCAGGGAATTCTCTGCCTGCCTTTCCCCAGTGCTCTGCAAGCTCTCCAGGACAACAACAAATCTGGGGCTCTGTGCTTTCTTTCGTTCTGAACAAGTGTTACTGTTTTCTGCACAAAAGCGATTCTGCCAAGCAATGTGAACACTTCTGCTTCCCAGGCACAGAGAAGGTGCTAGCAGGGAATTCTCTGCCTGCCTTTCCCCAGTGCTCTGCAAGCTCTCCAGGACAACAACAAATCTGGGGCTCTGTGCTTTCTTTCATTTTGAACAAGTGTTACTGTTTTCTGCACAAAAGCGATTCTGCCAAGCAATGTGAACACTTCTGCTTCCCAGGCACAGAGAAGGTGCTAGCAGGGAATTCTCTGCCTGCCTTTCCCCAGTGCTCTGCAAGCTCTCCAGGACAACAACAAATCTGGGGCTCTGTGCTTTCTTTCGTTCTGAACAAGTGTTACTGTTTTCTGCACAAAAGCGATTCTGCGAAGCAATGTGAACACTTCTGCTTCCCAGGCACAGAGAAGGTGCTAGCAGGGAATTCTCTGCCTGCCTTTCCCCAGTGCTCTGCAAGCTCTCCAGGACAACATAAAATCTGGGGCTCTGTGCTTTCTTTCGTTCTGAACAAGTGTTACTGTTTTCTGCACAAAAGCGATTCTGCGAAGCAATGTGAACACTTCTGCTTCCCAGGCACAGAGAAGGTGCTAGCAGGGAATTCTCTGCCTGCCTTTCCCCAGTGCTCTGCAAGCTCTCCAGGACAACAACAAATCTGGGGCTCTGTGCTTTCTTTCGTTCTGAACAAGTGTTACTGTTTTCTGCACAAAAGCGATTCTGCGAAGCAATGTGAACACTTCTGCTTCCCAGGCACAGAGAAGGTGCTAGCAGGGAATTCTCTGCCTGCCTTTCCCCAGTGCTCTGCAAGCTCTCCAGGACAACAACAAATCTGGGGCTCTGTGCTTTCTTTCGTTCTGAACAAGTGTTATGGTTTTCTGCACAAAAGCGATTCTGCCAAGCAATGTGAACACTTCTGCTTCCCAGGCACAGAGAAGGTGCTAGCAGGGAATTCTCTGCCTGCCTTTCCCCAGTGCTCTGCAAGCTCTCCAGGACAACAACAAATCTGGGGCTCTGTGCTTTCTTTCGTTCTGAACAAGTGTTACTGTTTTCTGCACAAAAGCGATTCTGCCAAGCAATGTGAACAGGCACAGAGAAGGTGCTAGCAGGGAATTCTCTGCCTGCCTTTCCCCAGTGCTCTGCAAGCTCTCCAGGACAAGAACAAATCTGGGGCTCTGTGCTTTCTTTCGTTCTGAACAAGTGTTACTGTTTTCTGCACAAAAGCGATTCTGCCAAGCAATGTGAACACTTCTGCTTCCCAGGCACAGAGAAGGTGCTAGCAGGGAATTCTCTGCCTGCCTTTCCCCAGTGCTCTGCAAGCTCTCCAGGACAACAACAAATCTGGGGCTCTGTGCTTTCTTTCGTTCTGAACAAGTGTTACTGTTTTCTGCACAAAAGCGATTCTGCCAAGCAATGTGAACACTTCTGCTTCCCAGGCACAGAGAAGGTGCTAGCAGGGAATTCTCTGCCTGCCTTTCCCCAGTGCTCTGCAAGCTCTCCAGGACAACAACAAATCTGGGGCTCTGTGCTTTCTTTCATTTTGAACAAGTGTTACTGTTTTCTGCACAAAAGCGATTCTGCCAAGCAATGTGAACACTTCTGCTTCCCAGGCACAGAGAAGGTGCTAGCAGGGAATTCTCTGCCTGCCTTTCCCCAGTGCTCTGCAAGCTCTCCAGGACAACATAAAATCTGGGGCTCTGTGCTTTCTTTCGTTCTGAACAAGTGTTACTGTTTTCTGCACAAAAGCGATTCTGCGAAGCAATGTGAACACTTCTGCTTCCCAGGCACAGAGAAGGTGCTAGCAGGGAATTCTCTGCCTGCCTTTCCCCAGTGCTCTGCAAGCTCTCCAGGACAACATAAAATCTGGGGCTCTGTGCTTTCTTTCGTTCTGAACAAGTGTTACTGTTTTCTGCACAAAAGCGATTCTGCGAAGCAATGTGAACACTTCTGCTTCCCAGGCACAGAGAAGGTGCTAGCAGGGAATTCTCTGCCTGCCTTTCCCCAGTGCTCTGCAAGCTCTCCAGGACAACATAAAATCTGGGGCTCTGTGCTTTCTTTCGTTCTGAACAAGTGTTACTGTTTTCTGCACAAAAGCGGTTCTGCGAAGCAATGTGAACACTTCTGCTTCCCAGGCACAGAGAAGGTGCTAGCAGGGAATTCTCTGCCTGCCTTTCCCCAGTGCTCTGCAAGCTCTCCAGGACAACATAAAATCTGGGGCTCTGTGCTTTCTTTCGTTCTGAACAAGTGTTACTGTTTTCTGCACAAAAGCGATTCTGCCAAGCAATGTGAACACTTCTGCTTCCCAGGCACAGAGAAGGTGCTAGCAGGGAATTCTCTGCCTGCCTTTCCCCAGTGCTCTGCAAGCTCTCCAGGACAACAACAAATCTGGGGCTCTGTGCTTTCTTTCATTCTGAACAAGTGTTACTGTTTTCTGCACAAAAGCGATTCTGCGAAGCAATGTGAACACTTCTGCTTCCCAGGCACAGAGAAGGTGCTAGCAGGGAATTCTCTGCCTGCCTTTCCCCAGTGCTCTGCAAGCTCTCCAGGACAACATAAAATCTGGGGCTCTGTGCTTTCTTTCGTTCTGAACACGTGTTACTGTTTTCTGCACAAAAGCGATTCTGCCAAGCAATGTGAACACTTCTGCTTCCCAGGCACAGAGAAGGTGCTAGCAGGGAATTCTCTGCCTGCCTTTCCCCAGTGCTCTGCAAGCTCTCCAGGACAACAACAAATCTGGGGCTCTGTGCTTTCTTTCGTTCTGAACAAGTGTTACTGTTTTCTGCACAAAAGCGGTTCTGCGAAGCAATGTGAACACTTCTGCTTCCCAGGCACAGAGAAGGTGCTAGCAGGGAATTCTCTGCCTGCCTTTCCCCAGTGCTCTGCAAGCTCTCCAGGACAACAACAAATCTGGGGCTCTGTGCTTTCTTTCATTTTGAACAAGTGTTACTGTTTTCTGCACAAAAGCGATTCTGCGAAGCAATGTGAACACTTCTGCTTCCCAGGCACAGAGAAGGTGCTAGCAGGGAATTCTCTGCCTGCCTTTCCCCAGTGCTCTGCAAGCTCTCCAGGACAACAACAAATCTGGGGCTCTGTGCTTTCTTTCGTTCTGAACAAGTGTTACTGTTTTCTGCACAAAAGCGATTCTGCGAAGCAATGTGAACACTTCTGCTTCCCAGGCACAGAGAAGGTGCTAGCAGGGAATTCTCTGCCTGCCTTTCCCCAGTGCTCCGCAAGCTCTCCAGGACAACATAAAATCTGGGGCTCTGTGCTTTCTTTCGTTCTGAACAAGTGTTACTGTTTTCTGCACAAAAGCGATTCTGCCAAGCAATGTGAACAGGCACAGAGAAGGTGCTAGCAGGGAATTCTCTGCCTGCCTTTCCCCAGTGCTCTGCAAGCTCTCCAGGACAACATAAAATCTGGGGCTCTGTGCTTTCTTTCGTTCTGAACAAGTGTTACTGTTTTCTGCACAAAAGCGATTCTGCGAAGCAATGTGAACACTTCAGCTTCCAGGCACAGAGAAGGTGCTAGCAGGGAATTCTCTGCCTGCCTTTCCCCAGTGCTCCGCAAGCTCTCCAGGACAACAACAAATCTGGGGCTCTGTGCTTTCTTTCGTTCTGAACAAGTGTTACTGTTTTCTGCACAAAAGCGATTCTGCCAAGCAATGTGAACACTTCTGCTTCCCAGGCACAGAGAAGGTGCTAGCAGGGAATTCTCTGCCTGCCTTTCCCCAGTGCTCTGCAAGCTCTCCAGGACAACAACAAATCTGGGGCTCTGTGCTTTCTTTCGTTCTGAACAAGTGTTACTGTTTTCTGCACAAAAGCGATTCTGCCAAGCAATGTGAACACTTCTGCTTCCCAGGCACAGAGAAGGTGCTAGCAGGGAATTCTCTGCCTGCCTTTCCCCAGTGCTCTGCAAGCTCTCCAGGACAACATAAAATCTGGGGCTCTGTGCTTTCTTTCGTTCTGAACAAGTGTTAGTGTTTTCTGCACAAAAGCGATTCTGCCAAGCAATGTGAACACTTCTGCTTCCCAGGCACAGAGAAGGTGCTAGCAGGGAATTCTCTGCCTGCCTTTCCCCAGTGCTCTGCAAGCTCTCCAGGACAACAACAAATCTGGGGCTCTGTGCTTTCTTTCGTTCTGAACAAGTGTTACTGTTTTCTGCACAAAAGCGATTCTGCCAAGCAATGTGAACAGGCACAGAGAAGGTGCTAGCAGGGAATTCTCTGCCTGCCTTTCCCCAGTGCTCTGCAAGCTCTCCAGGACAACATAAAATCTGGGGCTCTGTGCTTTCTTTCGTTCTGAACAAGTGTTACTGTTTTCTGCACAAAAGCGATTCTGCCAAGCAATGTGAACAGGCACAGAGAAGGGGCTAGCAGGGAATTCTCTGCCTGCCTTTCCCCAGTGCTCTGCAAGCTCTCCAGGACAATATAAAATCTGGGGCTCTGTGCTTTCTTTCGTTCTGAACAAGTGTTACTGTTTTCTGCACAAAAGCGTTTCTGCGAAGCAATGTGAACACTTCTGCTTCCCAGGCACAGAGAAGGTGCTAGCAGGGAATTCTCTGCCTGCCTTTCCCCAGTGCTCTGCAAGCTCTCCAGGACAACAACAAATCTGGGGCTCTGTGCTTTCTTTCGTTCTGAACAAGTGTTACTGTTTTCTGCACAAAAGCGATTCTGCCAAGCAATGTGAACAGGCACAGAGAAGGTGCTAGCAGGGAATTCTCTGCCTGCCTTTCCCCAGTGCTCTGCAAGCTCTCCAGGACAATATAAAATCTGGGGCTCTGTGCTTTCTTTCGTTCTGAACAAGTGTTACTGTTTTCTGCACAAAAGCGATTCTGCGAAGCAATGTGAACACTTCTGCTTCCCAGGCACAGAGAAGGTGCTAGCAGGGAATTCTCTGCCTGCCTTTCCCCAGTGCTCTGCAAGCTCTCCAGGACAACAACAAATCTGGGGCTCTGTGCTTTCTTTCATTTTGAACAAGTGTTACTGTTTTCTGCACAAAAGCGATTCTGCGAAGCAATGTGAACACTTCTGCTTCCCAGGCACAGAGAAGGTGCTAGCAGGGAATTCTCTGCCTGCCTTTCCCCAGTGCTCTGCAAGCTCTCCAGGACAACAACAAATCTGGGGCTCTGTGCTTTCTTTCGTTCTGAACAAGTGTTACTGTTTTCTGCACAAAAGCGATTCTGCCAAGCAATGTGAACACTTCTGCTTCCCAGGCACAGAGAAGGTGCTAGCAGGGAATTCTCTGCCTGCCTTTCCCCAGTGCTCTGCAAGCTCTCCAGGACAACAACAAATCTGGGGCTCTGTGCTTTCTTTCATTCTGAACAAGTGTTACTGTTTTCTGCACAAAAGCGATTCTGCGAAGCAATGTGAACACTTCTGCTTCCCAGGCACAGAGAAGGTGCTAGCAGGGAATTCTCTGCCTGCCTTTCCCCAGTGCTCTGCAAGCTCTCCAGGACAACATAAAATCTGGGGCTCTGTGCTTTCTTTCGTTCTGAACAAGTGTTACTGTTTTCTGCACAAAAGCGATTCTGCCAAGCAATGTGAACACTTCTGCTTCCCAGGCACAGAGAAGGTGCTAGCAGGGAATTCTCTGCCTGCCTTTCCCCAGTGCTCTGCAAGCTCTCCAGGACAACATAAAATCTGGGGCTCTGTGCTTTCTTTCGTTCTGAACAAGTGTTAGTGTTTTCTGCACAAAAGCGATTCTGCCAAGCAATGTGAACACTTCTGCTTCCCAGGCACAGAGAAGGTGCTAGCAGGGAATTCTCTGCCTGCCTTTCCCCAGTGCTCTGCAAGCTCTCCAGGACAACAACAAATCTGGGGCTCTGTGCTTTCTTTCGTTCTGAACAAGTGTTACTGTTTTCTGCACAAAAGCGGTTCTGCGAAGCAATGTGAACACTTCTGCTTCCCAGGCACAGAGAAGGTGCTAGCAGGGAATTCTCTGCCTGCCTTTCCCCAGTGCTCTGCAAGCTCTCCAGGACAACAACAAATCTGGGGCTCTGTGCTTTCTTTCATTTTGAACAAGTGTTACTGTTTTCTGCACAAAAGCGATTCTGCGAAGCAATGTGAACACTTCTGCTTCCCAGGCACAGAGAAGGTGCTAGCAGGGAATTCTCTGCCTGCCTTTCCCCAGTGCTCTGCAAGCTCTCCAGGACAACAACAAATCTGGGGCTCTGTGCTTTCTTTCGTTCTGAACAAGTGTTACTGTTTTCTGCACAAAAGCGATTCTGCGAAGCAATGTGAACACTTCTGCTTCCCAGGCACAGAGAAGGTGCTAGCAGGGAATTCTCTGCCTGCCTTTCCCCAGTGCTCCGCAAGCTCTCCAGGACAACATAAAATCTGGGGCTCTGTGCTTTCTTTCGTTCTGAACAAGTGTTACTGTTTTCTGCACAAAAGCGATTCTGCCAAGCAATGTGAACAGGCACAGAGAAGGTGCTAGCAGGGAATTCTCTGCCTGCCTTTCCCCAGTGCTCTGCAAGCTCTCCAGGACAACATAAAATCTGGGGCTCTGTGCTTTCTTTCGTTCTGAACAAGTGTTACTGTTTTCTGCACAAAAGCGATTCTGCGAAGCAATGTGAACACTTCAGCTTCCAGGCACAGAGAAGGTGCTAGCAGGGAATTCTCTGCCTGCCTTTCCCCAGTGCTCCGCAAGCTCTCCAGGACAACAACAAATCTGGGGCTCTGTGCTTTCTTTCGTTCTGAACAAGTGTTACTGTTTTCTGCACAAAAGCGATTCTGCCAAGCAATGTGAACACTTCTGCTTCCCAGGCACAGAGAAGGTGCTAGCAGGGAATTCTCTGCCTGCCTTTCCCCAGTGCTCTGCAAGCTCTCCAGGACAACAACAAATCTGGGGCTCTGTGCTTTCTTTCGTTCTGAACAAGTGTTACTGTTTTCTGCACAAAAGCGATTCTGCCAAGCAATGTGAACACTTCTGCTTCCCAGGCACAGAGAAGGTGCTAGCAGGGAATTCTCTGCCTGCCTTTCCCCAGTGCTCTGCAAGCTCTCCAGGACAACATAAAATCTGGGGCTCTGTGCTTTCTTTCGTTCTGAACAAGTGTTAGTGTTTTCTGCACAAAAGCGATTCTGCCAAGCAATGTGAACACTTCTGCTTCCCAGGCACAGAGAAGGTGCTAGCAGGGAATTCTCTGCCTGCCTTTCCCCAGTGCTCTGCAAGCTCTCCAGGACAACAACAAATCTGGGGCTCTGTGCTTTCTTTCGTTCTGAACAAGTGTTACTGTTTTCTGCACAAAAGCGATTCTGCCAAGCAATGTGAACAGGCACAGAGAAGGTGCTAGCAGGGAATTCTCTGCCTGCCTTTCCCCAGTGCTCTGCAAGCTCTCCAGGACAACATAAAATCTGGGGCTCTGTGCTTTCTTTCGTTCTGAACAAGTGTTACTGTTTTCTGCACAAAAGCGATTCTGCCAAGCAATGTGAACAGGCACAGAGAAGGGGCTAGCAGGGAATTCTCTGCCTGCCTTTCCCCAGTGCTCTGCAAGCTCTCCAGGACAATATAAAATCTGGGGCTCTGTGCTTTCTTTCGTTCTGAACAAGTGTTACTGTTTTCTGCACAAAAGCGTTTCTGCGAAGCAATGTGAACACTTCTGCTTCCCAGGCACAGAGAAGGTGCTAGCAGGGAATTCTCTGCCTGCCTTTCCCCAGTGCTCTGCAAGCTCTCCAGGACAACAACAAATCTGGGGCTCTGTGCTTTCTTTCGTTCTGAACAAGTGTTACTGTTTTCTGCACAAAAGCGATTCTGCCAAGCAATGTGAACAGGCACAGAGAAGGTGCTAGCAGGGAATTCTCTGCCTGCCTTTCCCCAGTGCTCTGCAAGCTCTCCAGGACAATATAAAATCTGGGGCTCTGTGCTTTCTTTCGTTCTGAACAAGTGTTACTGTTTTCTGCACAAAAGCGATTCTGCGAAGCAATGTGAACACTTCTGCTTCCCAGGCACAGAGAAGGTGCTAGCAGGGAATTCTCTGCCTGCCTTTCCCCAGTGCTCTGCAAGCTCTCCAGGACAACAACAAATCTGGGGCTCTGTGCTTTCTTTCATTTTGAACAAGTGTTACTGTTTTCTGCACAAAAGCGATTCTGCGAAGCAATGTGAACACTTCTGCTTCCCAGGCACAGAGAAGGTGCTAGCAGGGAATTCTCTGCCTGCCTTTCCCCAGTGCTCTGCAAGCTCTCCAGGACAACAACAAATCTGGGGCTCTGTGCTTTCTTTCGTTCTGAACAAGTGTTACTGTTTTCTGCACAAAAGCGATTCTGCCAAGCAATGTGAACAGGCACAGAGAAGGTGCTAGCAGGGAATTCTCTGCCTGCCTTTCCCCAGTGCTCTGCAAGCTCTCCAGGACAACAACAAATCTGGGGCTCTGTGCTTTCTTTCGTTCTGAACAAGTGTTACTGTTTTCTGCACAAAAGCGATTCTGCGAAGCAATGTGAACACTTCTGCTTCCCAGGCACAGAGAAGGTGCTAGCAGGGAATTCTCTGCCTGCCTTTCCCCAGTGCTCTGCAAGCTCTCCAGGACAACAACAAATCTGGGGCTCTGTGCTTTCTTTCATTTTGAACAAGTGTTACTGTTTTCTGCACAAAAGCGATTCTGCGAAGCAATGTGAACACTTCT
Organism: Strix uralensis; assembly: GCF_047716275.1. Taxonomy (NCBI): domain Eukaryota; kingdom Metazoa; phylum Chordata; class Aves; order Strigiformes; family Strigidae; genus Strix; species Strix uralensis. Next base: position 28,024 of record NW_027436938.1, read on the forward strand.
GCTTCCCAGGCACAGAGAAGGTGCTAGCAGGGAATTCTCTGCCTGCCTTTCCCCAGTGCTCTGCAAGCTCTCCAGGACAACAACAAATCTGGGGCTCTGTGCTTTCTTTCGTTCTGAACAAGTGTTACTGTTTTCTGCACAAAAGCGATTCTGCCAAGCAATGTGAACACTTCTGCTTCCCAGGCACAGAGAAGGTGCTAGCAGGGAATTCTCTGCCTGCCTTTCCCCAGTGCTCTGCAAGCTCTCCAGGACAACAACAAATCTGGGGCTCTGTGCTTTCTTTCATTCTGAACAAGTGTTACTGTTTTCTGCACAAAAGCGATTCTGCGAAGCAATGTGAACACTTCTGCTTCCCAGGCACAGAGAAGGTGCTAGCAGGGAATTCTCTGCCTGCCTTTCCCCAGTGCTCTGCAAGCTCTCCAGGACAACATAAAATCTGGGGCTCTGTGCTTTCTTTCGTTCTGAACAAGTGTTACTGTTTTCTGCACAAAAGCGATTCTGCCAAGCAATGTGAACACTTCTGCTTCCCAGGCACAGAGAAGGTGCTAGCAGGGAATTCTCTGCCTGCCTTTCCCCAGTGCTCTGCAAGCTCTCCAGGACAACATAAAATCTGGGGCTCTGTGCTTTCTTTCGTTCTGAACAAGTGTTAGTGTTTTCTGCACAAAAGCGATTCTGCCAAGCAATGTGAACACTTCTGCTTCCCAGGCACAGAGAAGGTGCTAGCAGGGAATTCTCTGCCTGCCTTTCCCCAGTGCTCTGCAAGCTCTCCAGGACAACAACAAATCTGGGGCTCTGTGCTTTCTTTCGTTCTGAACAAGTGTTACTGTTTTCTGCACAAAAGCGGTTCTGCGAAGCAATGTGAACACTTCTGCTTCCCAGGCACAGAGAAGGTGCTAGCAGGGAATTCTCTGCCTGCCTTTCCCCAGTGCTCTGCAAGCTCTCCAGGACAACAACAAATCTGGGGCTCTGTGCTTTCTTTCATTTTGAACAAGTGTTACTGTTTTCTGCACAAAAGCGATTCTGCGAAGCAATGTGAACACTTCTGCTTCCCAGGCACAGAGAAGGTGCTAGCAGGGAATTCTCTGCCTGCCTTTCCCCAGTGCTCTGCAAGCTCTCCAGGACAACAACAAATCTGGGGCTCTGTGCTTTCTTTCGTTCTGAACAAGTGTTACTGTTTTCTGCACAAAAGCGATTCTGCGAAGCAATGTGAACACTTCTGCTTCCCAGGCACAGAGAAGGTGCTAGCAGGGAATTCTCTGCCTGCCTTTCCCCAGTGCTCCGCAAGCTCTCCAGGACAACATAAAATCTGGGGCTCTGTGCTTTCTTTCGTTCTGAACAAGTGTTACTGTTTTCTGCACAAAAGCGATTCTGCCAAGCAATGTGAACAGGCACAGAGAAGGTGCTAGCAGGGAATTCTCTGCCTGCCTTTCCCCAGTGCTCTGCAAGCTCTCCAGGACAACATAAAATCTGGGGCTCTGTGCTTTCTTTCGTTCTGAACAAGTGTTACTGTTTTCTGCACAAAAGCGATTCTGCGAAGCAATGTGAACACTTCAGCTTCCAGGCACAGAGAAGGTGCTAGCAGGGAATTCTCTGCCTGCCTTTCCCCAGTGCTCCGCAAGCTCTCCAGGACAACAACAAATCTGGGGCTCTGTGCTTTCTTTCGTTCTGAACAAGTGTTACTGTTTTCTGCACAAAAGCGATTCTGCCAAGCAATGTGAACACTTCTGCTTCCCAGGCACAGAGAAGGTGCTAGCAGGGAATTCTCTGCCTGCCTTTCCCCAGTGCTCTGCAAGCTCTCCAGGACAACAACAAATCTGGGGCTCTGTGCTTTCTTTCGTTCTGAACAAGTGTTACTGTTTTCTGCACAAAAGCGATTCTGCCAAGCAATGTGAACACTTCTGCTTCCCAGGCACAGAGAAGGTGCTAGCAGGGAATTCTCTGCCTGCCTTTCCCCAGTGCTCTGCAAGCTCTCCAGGACAACATAAAATCTGGGGCTCTGTGCTTTCTTTCGTTCTGAACAAGTGTTAGTGTTTTCTGCACAAAAGCGATTCTGCCAAGCAATGTGAACACTTCTGCTTCCCAGGCACAGAGAAGGTGCTAGCAGGGAATTCTCTGCCTGCCTTTCCCCAGTGCTCTGCAAGCTCTCCAGGACAACAACAAATCTGGGGCTCTGTGCTTTCTTTCGTTCTGAACAAGTGTTACTGTTTTCTGCACAAAAGCGATTCTGCCAAGCAATGTGAACAGGCACAGAGAAGGTGCTAGCAGGGAATTCTCTGCCTGCCTTTCCCCAGTGCTCTGCAAGCTCTCCAGGACAACATAAAATCTGGGGCTCTGTGCTTTCTTTCGTTCTGAACAAGTGTTACTGTTTTCTGCACAAAAGCGATTCTGCCAAGCAATGTGAACAGGCACAGAGAAGGGGCTAGCAGGGAATTCTCTGCCTGCCTTTCCCCAGTGCTCTGCAAGCTCTCCAGGACAATATAAAATCTGGGGCTCTGTGCTTTCTTTCGTTCTGAACAAGTGTTACTGTTTTCTGCACAAAAGCGTTTCTGCGAAGCAATGTGAACACTTCTGCTTCCCAGGCACAGAGAAGGTGCTAGCAGGGAATTCTCTGCCTGCCTTTCCCCAGTGCTCTGCAAGCTCTCCAGGACAACAACAAATCTGGGGCTCTGTGCTTTCTTTCGTTCTGAACAAGTGTTACTGTTTTCTGCACAAAAGCGATTCTGCCAAGCAATGTGAACAGGCACAGAGAAGGTGCTAGCAGGGAATTCTCTGCCTGCCTTTCCCCAGTGCTCTGCAAGCTCTCCAGGACAATATAAAATCTGGGGCTCTGTGCTTTCTTTCGTTCTGAACAAGTGTTACTGTTTTCTGCACAAAAGCGATTCTGCGAAGCAATGTGAACACTTCTGCTTCCCAGGCACAGAGAAGGTGCTAGCAGGGAATTCTCTGCCTGCCTTTCCCCAGTGCTCTGCAAGCTCTCCAGGACAACAACAAATCTGGGGCTCTGTGCTTTCTTTCATTTTGAACAAGTGTTACTGTTTTCTGCACAAAAGCGATTCTGCGAAGCAATGTGAACACTTCTGCTTCCCAGGCACAGAGAAGGTGCTAGCAGGGAATTCTCTGCCTGCCTTTCCCCAGTGCTCTGCAAGCTCTCCAGGACAACAACAAATCTGGGGCTCTGTGCTTTCTTTCGTTCTGAACAAGTGTTACTGTTTTCTGCACAAAAGCGATTCTGCCAAGCAATGTGAACAGGCACAGAGAAGGTGCTAGCAGGGAATTCTCTGCCTGCCTTTCCCCAGTGCTCTGCAAGCTCTCCAGGACAACAACAAATCTGGGGCTCTGTGCTTTCTTTCGTTCTGAACAAGTGTTACTGTTTTCTGCACAAAAGCGATTCTGCCAAGCAATGTGAACACTTCTGCTTCCCAGGCACAGAGAAGGTGCTAGCAGGGAATTCTCTGCCTGCCTTTCCCCAGTGCTCTGCAAGCTCTCCAGGACAACAACAAATCTGGGGCTCTGTGCTTTCTTTCGTTCTGAACAAGTGTTACTGTTTTCTGCACAAAAGCGATTCTGCGAAGCAATGTGAACACTTCTGCTTCCCAGGCACAGAGAAGGTGCTAGCAGGGAATTCTCTGCCTGCCTTTCCCCAGTGCTCTGCAAGCTCTCCAGGACAACATAAAATCTGGGGCTCTGTGCTTTCTTTCGTTCTGAACAAGTGTTACTGTTTTCTGCACAAAAGCGATTCTGCGAAGCAATATGAACACTTCTGCTTCCCAGGCACAGAGAAGGTGCTAGCAGGGAATTCTCTGCCTGCCTTTCCCCAGTGCTCTGCAAGCTCTCCAGGACAACAACAAATCTGGGGCTCTGTGCTTTCTTTCATTTTGAACAAGTGTTACTGTTTTCTGCACAAAAGCGATTCTGCGAAGCAATGTGAACACTTCTGCTTCCCAGGCACAGAGAAGGTGCTAGCAGGGAATTCTCTGCCTGCCTTTCCCCAGTGCTCTGCAAGCTCTCCAGGACAACATAAAATCTGGGGCTCTGTGCTTTCTTTCGTTCTGAACAAGTGTTACTGTTTTCTGCACAAAAGCGATTCTGCCAAGCAATGTGAACAGGCACAGAGAAGGTGCTAGCAGGGAATTCTCTGCCTGCCTTTCCCCAGTGCTCTGCAAGCTCTCCAGGACAACAACAAATCTGGGGCTCTGTGCTTTCTTTCGTTCTGAACAAGTGTTACTGTTTTCTGCACAAAAGCGATTCTGCCAAGCAATGTGAACACTTCTGCTTCCCAGGCACAGAGAAGGTGCTAGCAGGGAATTCTCTGCCTGCCTTTCCCCAGTGCTCTGCAAGCTCTCCAGGACAACATAAAATCTGGGGCTCTGTGCTTTCTTTCATTTTGAACAAGTGTTACTGTTTTCTGCACAAAAGCGATTCTGCCAAGCAATGTGAACACTTCTGCTTCCCAGGCACAGAGAAGGTGCTAGCAGGGAATTCTCTGCCTGCCTTTCCCCAGTGCTCTGCAAGCTCTCCAGGACAACATAAAATCTGGGGCTCTGTGCTTTCTTTCGTTCTGAACAAGTGTTACTGTTTTCTGCACAAAAGCGATTCTGCGAAGCAATGTGAACACTTCTGCTTCCCAGGCACAGAGAAGGTGCTAGCAGGGAATTCTCTGCCTGCCTTTCCCCAGTGCTCTGCAAGCTCTCCAGGACAACATAAAATCTGGGGCTCTGTGCTTTCTTTCGTTCTGAACAAGTGTTACTGTTTTCTGCACAAAAGCGATTCTGCGAAGCAATGTGAACACTTCTGCTTCCCAGGCACAGAGAAGGTGCTAGCAGGGAATTCTCTGCCTGCCTTTCCCCAGTGCTCTGCAAGCTCTCCAGGACAACATAAAATCTGGGGCTCTGTGCTTTCTTTCGTTCTGAACAAGTGTTACTGTTTTCTGCACAAAAGCGATTCTGCGAAGCAATGTGAACACTTCTGCTTCCCAGGCACAGAGAAGGTGCTAGCAGGGAATTCTCTGCCTGCCTTTCCCCAGTGCTCTGCAAGCTCTCCAGGACAACATAAAATCTGGGGCTCTGTGCTTTCTTTCGTTCTGAACAAGTGTTACTGTTTTCTGCACAAAAGCGGTTCTGCGAAGCAATGTGAACACTTCTGCTTCCCAGGCACAGAGAAGGTGCTAGCAGGGAATTCTCTGCCTGCCTTTCCCCAGTGCTCTGCAAGCTCTCCAGGACAACATAAAATCTGGGGCTCTGTGCTTTCTTTCGTTCTGAACAAGTGTTACTGTTTTCTGCACAAAAGCGATTCTGCCAAGCAATGTGAACACTTCTGCTTCCCAGGCACAGAGAAGGTGCTAGCAGGGAATTCTCTGCCTGCCTTTCCCCAGTGCTCTGCAAGCTCTCCAGGACAACAACAAATCTGGGGCTCTGTGCTTTCTTTCATTCTGAACAAGTGTTACTGTTTTCTGCACAAAAGCGATTCTGCGAAGCAATGTGAACACTTCTGCTTCCCAGGCACAGAGAAGGTGCTAGCAGGGAATTCTCTGCCTGCCTTTCCCCAGTGCTCTGCAAGCTCTCCAGGACAACATAAAATCTGGGGCTCTGTGCTTTCTTTCGTTCTGAACAAGTGTTACTGTTTTCTGCACAAAAGCGATTCTGCCAAGCAATGTGAACACTTCTGCTTCCCAGGCACAGAGAAGGTGCTAGCAGGGAATTCTCTGCCTGCCTTTCCCCAGTGCTCTGCAAGCTCTCCAGGACAACATAAAATCTGGGGCTCTGTGCTTTCTTTCGTTCTGAACAAGTGTTAGTGTTTTCTGCACAAAAGCGATTCTGCCAAGCAATGTGAACACTTCTGCTTCCCAGGCACAGAGAAGGTGCTAGCAGGGAATTCTCTGCCTGCCTTTCCCCAGTGCTCTGCAAGCTCTCCAGGACAACAACAAATCTGGGGCTCTGTGCTTTCTTTCGTTCTGAACAAGTGTTACTGTTTTCTGCACAAAAGCGGTTCTGCGAAGCAATGTGAACACTTCTGCTTCCCAGGCACAGAGAAGGTGCTAGCAGGGAATTCTCTGCCTGCCTTTCCCCAGTGCTCTGCAAGCTCTCCAGGACAACAACAAATCTGGGGCTCTGTGCTTTCTTTCATTTTGAACAAGTGTTACTGTTTTCTGCACAAAAGCGATTCTGCGAAGCAATGTGAACACTTCTGCTTCCCAGGCACAGAGAAGGTGCTAGCAGGGAATTCTCTGCCTGCCTTTCCCCAGTGCTCTGCAAGCTCTCCAGGACAACAACAAATCTGGGGCTCTGTGCTTTCTTTCGTTCTGAACAAGTGTTACTGTTTTCTGCACAAAAGCGATTCTGCGAAGCAATGTGAACACTTCTGCTTCCCAGGCACAGAGAAGGTGCTAGCAGGGAATTCTCTGCCTGCCTTTCCCCAGTGCTCTGCAAGCTCTCCAGGACAACATAAAATCTGGGGCTCTGTGCTTTCTTTCGTTCTGAACAAGTGTTACTGTTTTCTGCACAAAAGCGATTCTGCCAAGCAATGTGAACAGGCACAGAGAAGGTGCTAGCAGGGAATTCTCTGCCTGCCTTTCCCCAGTGCTCTGCAAGCTCTCCAGGACAACATAAAATCTGGGGCTCTGTGCTTTCTTTCGTTCTGAACAAGTGTTACTGTTTTCTGCACAAAAGCGATTCTGCGAAGCAATGTGAACACTTCAGCTTCCAGGCACAGAGAAGGTGCTAGCAGGGAATTCTCTGCCTGCCTTTCCCCAGTGCTCCGCAAGCTCTCCAGGACAACATAAAATCTGGGGCTCTGTGCTTTCTTTCGTTCTGAACAAGTGTTACTGTTTTCTGCACAAAAGCGATTCTGCCAAGCAATGTGAACACTTCTGCTTCCCAGGCACAGAGAAGGTGCTAGCAGGGAATTCTCTGCCTGCCTTTCCCCAGTGCTCTGCAAGCTCTCCAGGACAACAACAAATCTGGGGCTCTGTGCTTTCTTTCGTTCTGAACAAGTGTTACTGTTTTCTGCACAAAAGCGATTCTGCCAAGCAATGTGAACACTTCTGCTTCCCAGGCACAGAGAAGGTGCTAGCAGGGAATTCTCTGCCTGCCTTTCCCCAGTGCTCTGCAAGCTCTCCAGGACAACATAAAATCTGGGGCTCTGTGCTTTCTTTCGTTCTGAACAAGTGTTAGTGTTTTCTGCACAAAAGCGATTCTGCCAAGCAATGTGAACACTTCTGCTTCCCAGGCACAGAGAAGGTGCTAGCAGGGAATTCTCTGCCTGCCTTTCCCCAGTGCTCTGCAAGCTCTCCAGGACAACAACAAATCTGGGGCTCTGTGCTTTCTTTCGTTCTGAACAAGTGTTACTGTTTTCTGCACAAAAGCGATTCTGCCAAGCAATGTGAACAGGCACAGAGAAGGTGCTAGCAGGGAATTCTCTGCCTGCCTTTCCCCAGTGCTCTGCAAGCTCTCCAGGACAACATAAAATCTGGGGCTCTGTGCTTTCTTTCGTTCTGAACAAGTGTTACTGTTTTCTGCACAAAAGCGATTCTGCCAAGCAATGTGAACAGGCACAGAGAAGGTGCTAGCAGGGAATTCTCTGCCTGCCTTTCCCCAGTGCTCTGCAAGCTCTCCAGGACAACATAAAATCTGGGGCTCTGTGCTTTCTTTCGTTCTGAACAAGTGTTACTGTTTTCTGCACAAAAGCGTTTCTGCGAAGCAATGTGAACACTTCTGCTTCCCAGGCACAGAGAAGGTGCTAGCAGGGAATTCTCTGCCTGCCTTTCCCCAGTGCTCTGCAAGCTCTCCAGGACAACAACAAATCTGGGGCTCTGTGCTTTCTTTCGTTCTGAACAAGTGTTACTGTTTTCTGCACAAAAGCGATTCTGCCAAGCAATGTGAACAGGCACAGAGAAGGTGCTAGCAGGGAATTCTCTGCCTGCCTTTCCCCAGTGCTCTGCAAGCTCTCCAGGACAATATAAAATCTGGGGCTCTGTGCTTTCTTTCGTTCTGAACAAGTGTTACTGTTTTCTGCACAAAAGCGATTCTGCGAAGCAATGTGAACACTTCTGCTTCCCAGGCACAGAGAAGGTGCTAGCAGGGAATTCTCTGCCTGCCTTTCCCCAGTGCTCTGCAAGCTCTCCAGGACAACAACAAATCTGGGGCTCTGTGCTTTCTTTCATTTTGAACAAGTGTTACTGTTTTCTGCACAAAAGCGATTCTGCGAAGCAATGTGAACACTTCTGCTTCCCAGGCACAGAGAAGGTGCTAGCAGGGAATTCTCTGCCTGCCTTTCCCCAGTGCTCTGCAAGCTCTCCAGGACAACAACAAATCTGGGGCTCTGTGCTTTCTTTCGTTCTGAACAAGTGTTACTGTTTTCTGCACAAAAGCGATTCTGCCAAGCAATGTGAACAGGCACAGAGAAGGTGCTAGCAGGGAATTCTCTGCCTGCCTTTCCCCAGTGCTCTGCAAGCTCTCCAGGACAACAACAAATCTGGGGCTCTGTGCTTTCTTTCGTTCTGAACAAGTGTTACTGTTTTCTGCACAAAAGCGATTCTGCCAAGCAATGTGAACACTTCTGCTTCCCAGGCACAGAGAAGGTGCTAGCAGGGAATTCTCTGCCTGCCTTTCCCCAGTGCTCTGCAAGCTCTCCAGGACAACAACAAATCTGGGGCTCTGTGCTTTCTTTCGTTCTGAACAAGTGTTACTGTTTTCTGCACAAAAGCGATTCTGCCAAGCAATGTGAACACTTCTGCTTCCCAGGCACAGAGAAGGTGCTAGCAGGGAATTCTCTGCCTGCCTTTCCCCAGTGCTCTGCAAGCTCTCCAGGACAACATAAAATCTGGGGCTCTGTGCTTTCTTTCGTTCTGAACAAGTGTTACTGTTTTCTGCACAAAAGCGATTCTGCGAAGCAATATGAACACTTCTGCTTCCCAGGCACAGAGAAGGTGCTAGCAGGGAATTCTCTGCCTGCCTTTCCCCAGTGCTCTGCAAGCTCTCCAGGACAACAACAAATCTGGGGCTCTGTGCTTTCTTTCATTTTGAACAAGTGTTACTGTTTTCTGCACAAAAGCGATTCTGCGAAGCAATGTGAACACTTCTGCTTCCCAGGCACAGAGAAGGTGCTAGCAGGGAATTCTCTGCCTGCCTTTCCCCAGTGCTCTGCAAGCTCTCCAGGACAACAACAAATCTGGGGCTCTGTGCTTTCTTTCGTTCTGAACAAGTGTTACTGTTTTCTGCACAAAAGCGATTCTGCCAAGCAATGTGAACAGGCACAGAGAAGGTGCTAGCAGGGAATTCTCTGCCTGCCTTTCCCCAGTGCTCTGCAAGCTCTCCAGGACAACAACAAATCTGGGGCTCTGTGCTTTCTTTCGTTCTGAACAAGTGTTACTGTTTTCTGCACAAAAGCGATTCTGCCAAGCAATGTGAACACTTCTGCTTCCCAGGCACAGAGAAGGTGCTAGCAGGGAATTCTCTGCCTGCCTTTCCCCAGTGCTCTGCAAGCTCTCCAGGACAACATAAAATCTGGGGCTCTGTGCTTTCTTTCATTTTGAACAAGTGTTACTGTTTTCTGCACAAAAGCGATTCTGCCAAGCAATGTGAACACTTCTGCTTCCCAGGCACAGAGAAGGTGCTAGCAGGGAATTCTCTGCCTGCCTTTCCCCAGTGCTCTGCAAGCTCTCCAGGACAACATAAAATCTGGGGCTCTGTGCTTTCTTTCGTTCTGAACAAGTGTTACTGTTTTCTGCACAAAAGCGATTCTGCGAAGCAATGTGAACACTTCTGCTTCCCAGGCACAGAGAAGGTGCTAGCAGGGAATTCTCTGCCTGCCTTTCCCCAGTGCTCTGCAAGCTCTCCAGGACAACATAAAATCTGGGGCTCTGTGCTTTCTTTCGTTCTGAACAAGTGTTACTGTTTTCTGCACAAAAGCGATTCTGCGAAGCAATGTGAACACTTCTGCTTCCCAGGCACAGAGAAGGTGCTAGCAGGGAATTCTCTGCCTGCCTTTCCCCAGTGCTCTGCAAGCTCTCCAGGACAACATAAAATCTGGGGCTCTGTGCTTTCTTTCGTTCTGAACAAGTGTTACTGTTTTCTGCACAAAAGCGATTCTGCGAAGCAATATGAACACTTCTGCTTCCCAGGCACAGAGAAGGTGCTAGCAGGGAATTCTCTGCCTGCCTTTCCCCAGTGCTCTGCAAGCTCTCCAGGACAACAACAAATCTGGGGCTCTGTGCTTTCTTTCATTTTGAACAAGTGTTACTGTTTTCTGCACAAAAGCGATTCTGCGAAGCAATGTGAACACTTCTGCTTCCCAGGCACAGAGAAGGTGCTAGCAGGGAATTCTCTGCCTGCCTTTCCCCAGTGCTCTGCAAGCTCTCCAGGACAACAACAAATCTGGGGCTCTGTGCTTTCTTTCGTTCTGAACAAGTGTTACTGTTTTCTGCACAAAAGCGATTCTGCCAAGCAATGTGAACAGGCACAGAGAAGGTGCTAGCAGGGAATTCTCTGCCTGCCTTTCCCCAGTGCTCTGCAAGCTCTCCAGGACAACAACAAATCTGGGGCTCTGTGCTTTCTTTCGTTCTGAACAAGTGTTACTGTTTTCTGCACAAAAGCGATTCTGCCAAGCAATGTGAACACTTCTGCTTCCCAGGCACAGAGAAGGTGCTAGCAGGGAATTCTCTGCCTGCCTTTCCCCAGTGCTCTGCAAGCTCTCCAGGACAACAACAAATCTGGGGCTCTGTGCTTTCTTTCGTTCTGAACAAGTGTTACTGTTTTCTGCACAAAAGCGATTCTGCCAAGCAATGTGAACACTTCTGCTTCCCAGGCACAGAGAAGGTGCTAGCAGGGAATTCTCTGCCTGCCTTTCCCCAGTGCTCTGCAAGCTCTCCAGGACAACAACAAATCTGGGGCTCTGTGCTTTCTTTCATTTTGAACAAGTGTTACTGTTTTCTGCACAAAAGCGATTCTGCGAAGCAATGTGAACACTTCTGCTTCCCAGGCACAGAGAAGGTGCTAGCAGGGAATTCTCTGCCTGCCTTTCCCCAGTGCTCTGCAAGCTCTCCAGGACAACAACAAATCTGGGGCTCTGTGCTTTCTTTCGTTCTGAACAAGTGTTACTGTTTTCTGCACAAAAGCGATTCTGCGAAGCAAAGTGAACACTTCTGCTTCCCAGGCACAGAGAAGGTGCTAGCAGGGAATTCTCTGCCTGCCTTTCCCCAGTGCTCTGCAAGCTCTCCAGGACAACAACAAATCTGGGGCTCTGTGCTTTCTTTCGTTCTGAACAAGTGTTACTGTTTTCTGCACAAAAGCGATTCTGCCAAGCAATGTGAACACTTCTGCTTCCCAGGCACAGAGAAGGTGCTAGCAGGGAATTCTCTGCCTGCCTTTCCCCAGTGCTCTGCAAGCTCTCCAGGACAACAACAAATCTGGGGCTCTGTGCTTTCTTTCGTTCTGAACAAGTGTTACTGTTTTCTGCACAAAAGCGATTCTGCGAAGCAATGTGAACACTTCTGCTTCCCAGGCACAGAGAAGGTGCTAGCAGGGAATTCTCTGCCTGCCTTTCCCCAGTGCTCTGCAAGCTCTCCAGGACAACATAAAATCTGGGGCTCTGTGCTTTCTTTCGTTCTGAACAAGTGTTACTGTTTTCTGCACAAAAGCGATTCTGCGAAGCAATATGAACACTTCTGCTTCCCAGGCACAGAGAAGGTGCTAGCAGGGAATTCTCTGCCTGCCTTTCCCCAGTGCTCTGCAAGCTCTCCAGGACAACAACAAATCTGGGGCTCTGTGCTTTCTTTCATTTTGAACAAGTGTTACTGTTTTCTGCACAAAAGCGATTCTGCGAAGCAATGTGAACACTTCTGCTTCCCAGGCACAGAGAAGGTGCTAGCAGGGAATTCTCTGCCTGCCTTTCCCCAGTGCTCTGCAAGCTCTCCAGGACAACAACAAATCTGGGGCTCTGTGCTTTCTTTCGTTCTGAACAAGTGTTACTGTTTTCTGCACAAAAGCGATTCTGCCAAGCAATGTGAACAGGCACAGAGAAGGTGCTAGCAGGGAATTCTCTGCCTGCCTTTCCCCAGTGCTCTGCAAGCTCTCCAGGACAACAACAAATCTGGGGCTCTGTGCTTTCTTTCGTTCTGAACAAGTGTTACTGTTTTCTGCACAAAAGCGATTCTGCCAAGCAATGTGAACACTTCTGCTTCCCAGGCACAGAGAAGGTGCTAGCAGGGAATTCTCTGCCTGCCTTTCCCCAGTGCTCTGCAAGCTCTCCAGGACAACATAAAATCTGGGGCTCTGTGCTTTCTTTCATTTTGAACAAGTGTTACTGTTTTCTGCACAAAAGCGATTCTGCCAAGCAATGTGAACACTTCTGCTTCCCAGGCACAGAGAAGGTGCTAGCAGGGAATTCTCTGCCTGCCTTTCCCCAGTGCTCTGCAAGCTCTCCAGGACAACATAAAATCTGGGGCTCTGTGCTTTCTTTCGTTCTGAACAAGTGTTACTGTTTTCTGCACAAAAGCGATTCTGCGAAGCAATGTGAACACTTCTGCTTCCCAGGCACAGAGAAGGTGCTAGCAGGGAATTCTCTGCCTGCCTTTCCCCAGTGCTCTGCAAGCTCTCCAGGACAACATAAAATCTGGGGCTCTGTGCTTTCTTTCGTTCTGAACAAGTGTTACTGTTTTCTGCACAAAAGCGATTCTGCGAAGCAATGTGAACACTTCTGCTTCCCAGGCACAGAGAAGGTGCTAGCAGGGAATTCTCTGCCTGCCTTTCCCCAGTGCTCTGCAAGCTCTCCAGGACAACATAAAATCTGGGGCTCTGTGCTTTCTTTCGTTCTGAACAAGTGTTACTGTTTTCTGCACAAAAGCGATTCTGCGAAGCAATATGAACACTTCTGCTTCCCAGGCACAGAGAAGGTGCTAGCAGGGAATTCTCTGCCTGCCTTTCCCCAGTGCTCTGCAAGCTCTCCAGGACAACAACAAATCTGGGGCTCTGTGCTTTCTTTCATTTTGAACAAGTGTTACTGTTTTCTGCACAAAAGCGATTCTGCGAAGCAATGTGAACACTTCTGCTTCCCAGGCACAGAGAAGGTGCTAGCAGGGAATTCTCTGCCTGCCTTTCCCCAGTGCTCTGCAAGCTCTCCAGGACAACAACAAATCTGGGGCTCTGTGCTTTCTTTCGTTCTGAACAAGTGTTACTGTTTTCTGCACAAAAGCGATTCTGCCAAGCAATGTGAACACTTCTGCTTCCCAGGCACAGAGAAGGTGCTAGCAGGGAATTCTCTGCCTGCCTTTCCCCAGTGCTCTGCAAGCTCTCCAGGACAACAACAAATCTGGGGCTCTGTGCTTTCTTTCGTTCTGAACAAGTGTTACTGTTTTCTGCACAAAAGCGATTCTGCCAAGCAATGTGAACACTTCTGCTTCCCAGGCACAGAGAAGGTGCTAGCAGGGAATTCTCTGCCTGCCTTTCCCCAGTGCTCTGCAAGCTCTCCAGGACAACAACAAATCTGGGGCTCTGTGCTTTCTTTCATTTTGAACAAGTGTTACTGTTTTCTGCACAAAAGCGATTCTGCCAAGCAATGTGAACACTTCTGCTTCCCAGGCACAGAGAAGGTGCTAGCAGGGAATTCTCTGCCTGCCTTTCCCCAGTGCTCTGCAAGCTCTCCAGGACAACAACAAATCTGGGGCTCTGTGCTTTCTTTCGTTCTGAACAAGTGTTACTGTTTTCTGCACAAAAGCGATTCTGCCAAGCAATGTGAACAGGCACAGAGAAGGTGCTAGCAGGGAATTCTCTGCCTGCCTTTCCCCAGTGCTCTGCAAGCTCTCCAGGACAACAACAAATCTGGGGCTCTGTGCTTTCTTTCGTTCTGAACAAGTGTTACTGTTTTCTGCACAAAAGCGATTCTGCCAAGCAATGTGAACACTTCTGCTTCCCAGGCACAGAGAAGGTGCTAGCAGGGAATTCTCTGCCTGCCTTTCCCCAGTGCTCTGCAAGCTCTCCAGGACAACAACAAATCTGGGGCTCTGTGCTTTCTTTCGTTCTGAACAAGTGTTACTGTTTTCTGCACAAAAGCGATTCTGCCAAGCAATGTGAACACTTCTGCTTCCCAGGCACAGAGAAGGTGCTAGCAGGGAATTCTCTGCCTGCCTTTCCCCAGTGCTCTGCAAGCTCTCCAGGACAACAACAAATCTGGGGCTCTGTGCTTTCTTTCATTTTGAACAAGTGTTACTGTTTTCTGCACAAAAGCGATTCTGCCAAGCAATGTGAACACTTCTGCTTCCCAGGCACAGAGAAGGTGCTAGCAGGGAATTCTCTGCCTGCCTTTCCCCAGTGCTCTGCAAGCTCTCCAGGACAACATAAAATCTGGGGCTCTGTGCTTTCTTTCGTTCTGAACAAGTGTTACTGTTTTCTGCACAAAAGCGATTCTGCGAAGCAATGTGAACACTTCTGCTTCCCAGGCACAGAGAAGGTGCTAGCAGGGAATTCTCTGCCTGCCTTTCCCCAGTGCTCTGCAAGCTCTCCAGGACAACATAAAATCTGGGGCTCTGTGCTTTCTTTCGTTCTGAACAAGTGTTACTGTTTTCTGCACAAAAGCGATTCTGCGAAGCAATGTGAACACTTCTGCTTCCCAGGCACAGAGAAGGTGCTAGCAGGGAATTCTCTGCCTGCCTTTCCCCAGTGCTCTGCAAGCTCTCCAGGACAACATAAAATCTGGGGCTCTGTGCTTTCTTTCGTTCTGAACAAGTGTTACTGTTTTCTGCACAAAAGCGATTCTGCGAAGCAATATGAACACTTCTGCTTCCCAGGCACAGAGAAGGTGCTAGCAGGGAATTCTCTGCCTGCCTTTCCCCAGTGCTCTGCAAGCTCTCCAGGACAACAACAAATCTGGGGCTCTGTGCTTTCTTTCATTTTGAACAAGTGTTACTGTTTTCTGCACAAAAGCGATTCTGCGAAGCAATGTGAACACTTCTGCTTCCCAGGCACAGAGAAGGTGCTAGCAGGGAATTCTCTGCCTGCCTTTCCCCAGTGCTCTGCAAGCTCTCCAGGACAACAACAAATCTGGGGCTCTGTGCTTTCTTTCGTTCTGAACAAGTGTTACTGTTTTCTGCACAAAAGCGATTCTGCCAAGCAATGTGAACAGGCACAGAGAAGGTGCTAGCAGGGAATTCTCTGCCTGCCTTTCCCCAGTGCTCTGCAAGCTCTCCAGGACAACAACAAATCTGGGGCTCTGTGCTTTCTTTCGTTCTGAACAAGTGTTACTGTTTTCTGCACAAAAGCGATTCTGCCAAGCAATGTGAACACTTTTGCTTCCCAGGCACAGAGAAGGTGCTAGCAGGGAATTCTCTGCCTGCCTTTCCCCAGTGCTCTGCAAGCTCTCCAGGACAACAACAAATCTGGGGCTCTGTGCTTTCTTTCGTTCTGAACAAGTGTTACTGTTTTCTGCACAAAAGCGATTCTGCCAAGCAATGTGAACACTTCTGCTTCCCAGGCACAGAGAAGGTGCTAGCAGGGAATTCTCTGCCTGCCTTTCCCCAGTGCTCTGCAAGCTCTCCAGGACAACAACAAATCTGGGGCTCTGTGCTTTCTTTCATTTTGAACAAGTGTTACTGTTTTCTGCACAAAAGCGATTCTGCCAAGCAATGTGAACACTTCTGCTTCCCAGGCACAGAGAAGGTGCTAGCAGGGAATTCTCTGCCTGCCTTTCCCCAGTGCTCTGCAAGCTCTCCAGGACAACATAAAATCTGGGGCTCTGTGCTTTCTTTCGTTCTGAACAAGTGTTACTGTTTTCTGCACAAAAGCGATTCTGCGAAGCAATGTGAACACTTCTGCTTCCCAGGCACAGAGAAGGTGCTAGCAGGGAATTCTCTGCCTGCCTTTCCCCAGTGCTCTGCAAGCTCTCCAGGACAACAACAAATCTGGGGCTCTGTGCTTTCTTTCATTTTGAACAAGTGTTACTGTTTTCTGCACAAAAGCGATTCTGCGAAGCAAAGTGAACACTTCTGCTTCCCAGGCACAGAGAAGGTGCTAGCAGGGAATTCTCTGCCTGCCTTTCCCCAGTGCTCTGCAAGCTCTCCAGGACAACAACAAATCTGGGGCTCTGTGCTTTCTTTCGTTCTGAACAAGTGTTACTGTTTTCTGCACAAAAGCGATTCTGCCAAGCAATGTGAACACTTCTGCTTCCCAGGCACAGAGAAGGTGCTAGCAGGGAATTCTCTGCCTGCCTTTCCCCAGTGCTCTGCAAGCTCTCCAGGACAACAACAAATCTGGGGCTCTGTGCTTTCTTTCGTTCTGAACAAGTGTTACTGTTTTCTGCACAAAAGCGATTCTGCGAAGCAATGTGAACACTTCTGCTTCCCAGGCACAGAGAAGGTGCTAGCAGGGAATTCTCTGCCTGCCTTTCCCCAGTGCTCTGCAAGCTCTCCAGGACAACATAAAATCTGGGGCTCTGTGCTTTCTTTCGTTCTGAACAAGTGTTACTGTTTTCTGCACAAAAGCGATTCTGCCAAGCAATGTGAACAGGCACAGAGAAGGTGCTAGCAGGGAATTCTCTGCCTGCCTTTCCCCAGTGCTCTGCAAGCTCTCCAGGACAACAACAAATCTGGGGCTCTGTGCTTTCTTTCGTTCTGAACAAGTGTTACTGTTTTCTGCACAAAAGCGATTCTGCCAAGCAATGTGAACACTTCTGCTTCCCAGGCACAGAGAAGGTGCTAGCAGGGAATTCTCTGCCTGCCTTTCCCCAGTGCTCTGCAAGCTCTCCAGGACAACAACAAATCTGGGGCTCTGTGCTTTCTTTCGTTCTGAACAAGTGTTACTGTTTTCTGCACAAAAGCGATTCTGCCAAGCAATGTGAACACTTCTGCTTCCCAGGCACAGAGAAGGTGCTAGCAGGGAATTCTCTGCCTGCCTTTCCCCAGTGCTCTGCAAGCTCTCCAGGACAACAACAAATCTGGGGCTCTGTGCTTTCTTTCATTTTGAACAAGTGTTACTGTTTTCTGCACAAAAGCGATTCTGCCAAGCAATGTGAACACTTCTGCTTCCCAGGCACAGAGAAGGTGCTAGCAGGGAATTCTCTGCCTGCCTTTCCCCAGTGCT
The DNA here is from genome assembly GCF_047716275.1 of Strix uralensis. Taxonomy (NCBI): domain Eukaryota; kingdom Metazoa; phylum Chordata; class Aves; order Strigiformes; family Strigidae; genus Strix; species Strix uralensis. The sequence continues at coordinate 45,087 of NW_027436938.1, forward strand.
CTGCAAGCTCTCCAGGACAACATAAAATCTGGGGCTCTGTGCTTTCTTTCGTTCTGAACAAGTGTTACTGTTTTCTGCACAAAAGCGATTCTGCCAAGCAATGTGAACACTTCTGCTTCCCAGGCACAGAGAAGGTGCTAGCAGGGAATTCTCTGCCTGCCTTTCCCCAGTGCTCTGCAAGCTCTCCAGGACAACATAAAATCTGGGGCTCTGTGCTTTCTTTCGTTCTGAACAAGTGTTACTGTTTTCTGCACAAAAGCGATTCTGCGAAGCAATGTGAACACTTCTGCTTCCCAGGCACAGAGAAGGTGCTAGCAGGGAATTCTCTGCCTGCCTTTCCCCAGTGCTCTGCAAGCTCTCCAGGACAACAACAAATCTGGGGCTCTGTGCTTTCTTTCGTTCTGAACAAGTGTTACTGTTTTCTGCACAAAAGCGATTCTGCGAAGCAATGTGAACACTTCTGCTTCCCAGGCACAGAGAAGGTGCTAGCAGGGAATTCTCTGCCTGCCTTTCCCCAGTGCTCTGCAAGCTCTCCAGGACAACATAAAATCTGGGGCTCTGTGCTTTCTTTCGTTCTGAACAAGTGTTACTGTTTTCTGCACAAAAGCGATTCTGCCAAGCAATGTGAACACTTCTGCTTCCCAGGCACAGAGAAGGTGCTAGCAGGGAATTCTCTGCCTGCCTTTCCCCAGTGCTCTGCAAGCTCTCCAGGACAACATAAAATCTGGGGCTCTGTGCTTTCTTTCGTTCTGAACAAGTGTTACTGTTTTCTGCACAAAAGCGATTCTGCCAAGCAATGTGAACACTTCTGCTTCCCAGGCACAGAGAAGGTGCTAGCAGGGAATTCTCTGCCTGCCTTTCCCCAGTGCTCTGCAAGCTCTCCAGGACAACAACAAATCTGGGGCTCTGTGCTTTCTTTCGTTCTGAACAAGTGTTACTGTTTTCTGCACAAAAGCGATTCTGCGAAGCAATGTGAACACTTCTGCTTCCCAGGCACAGAGAAGGTGCTAGCAGGGAATTCTCTGCCTGCCTTTCCCCAGTGCTCTGCAAGCTCTCCAAGACAACATAAAATCTGGGTCTCTGTGCTTTCTTTCGTTCTGAACAAGTGTTACTGTTTTCTGCACAAAAGCGATTCTGCGAAGCAATGTGAACACTTCTGCTTCCCAGGCACAGAGAAGGTGCTAGCAGGGAATTCTCTGCCTGCCTTTCCCCAGTGCTCTGCAAGCTCTCCAGGACAACAACAAATCTGGGGCTCTGTGCTTTCTTTCGTTCTGAACAAGTGTTACTGTTTTCTGCACAAAAGCGATTCTGCCAAGCAATGTGAACACTTCTGCTTCCCAGGCACAGAGAAGGTGCTAGCAGGGAATTCTCTGCCTGCCTTTCCCCAGTGCTCTGCAAGCTCTCCAGGACAACAACAAATCTGGGGCTCTGTGCTTTCTTTCATTTTGAACAAGTGTTACTGTTTTCTGCACAAAAGCGATTCTGCCAAGCAATGTGAACACTTCTGCTTCCCAGGCACAGAGAAGGTGCTAGCAGGGAATTCTCTGCCTGCCTTTCCCCAGTGCTCTGCAAGCTCTCCAGGACAACATAAAATCTGGGGCTCTGTGCTTTCTTTCGTTCTGAACAAGTGTTACTGTTTTCTGCACAAAAGCGATTCTGCGAAGCAATGTGAACACTTCTGCTTCCCAGGCACAGAGAAGGTGCTAGCAGGGAATTCTCTGCCTGCCTTTCCCCAGTGCTCTGCAAGCTCTCCAGGACAACATAAAATCTGGGGCTCTGTGCTTTCTTTCGTTCTGAACAAGTGTTACTGTTTTCTGCACAAAAGCGATTCTGCGAAGCAATGTGAACACTTCTGCTTCCCAGGCACAGAGAAGGTGCTAGCAGGGAATTCTCTGCCTGCCTTTCCCCAGTGCTCTGCAAGCTCTCCAGGACAACATAAAATCTGGGGCTCTGTGCTTTCTTTCGTTCTGAACAAGTGTTACTGTTTTCTGCACAAAAGCGGTTCTGCGAAGCAATGTGAACACTTCTGCTTCCCAGGCACAGAGAAGGTGCTAGCAGGGAATTCTCTGCCTGCCTTTCCCCAGTGCTCTGCAAGCTCTCCAGGACAACAACAAATCTGGGGCTCTGTGCTTTCTTTCGTTCTGAACAAGTGTTACTGTTTTCTGCACAAAAGCGATTCTGCCAAGCAATGTGAACACTTCTGCTTCCCAGGCACAGAGAAGGTGCTAGCAGGGAATTCTCTGCCTGCCTTTCCCCAGTGCTCTGCAAGCTCTCCAGGACAACAACAAATCTGGGGCTCTGTGCTTTCTTTCATTCTGAACAAGTGTTACTGTTTTCTGCACAAAAGCGATTCTGCGAAGCAATGTGAACACTTCTGCTTCCCAGGCACAGAGAAGGTGCTAGCAGGGAATTCTCTGCCTGCCTTTCCCCAGTGCTCTGCAAGCTCTCCAGGACAACATAAAATCTGGGGCTCTGTGCTTTCTTTCGTTCTGAACAAGTGTTACTGTTTTCTGCACAAAAGCGATTCTGCCAAGCAATGTGAACACTTCTGCTTCCCAGGCACAGAGAAGGTGCTAGCAGGGAATTCTCTGCCTGCCTTTCCCCAGTGCTCTGCAAGCTCTCCAGGACAACAACAAATCTGGGGCTCTGTGCTTTCTTTCGTTCTGAACAAGTGTTACTGTTTTCTGCACAAAAGCGATTCTGCCAAGCAATGTGAACACTTCTGCTTCCCAGGCACAGAGAAGGTGCTAGCAGGGAATTCTCTGCCTGCCTTTCCCCAGTGCTCTGCAAGCTCTCCAGGACAACAACAAATCTGGGGCTCTGTGCTTTCTTTCGTTCTGAACAAGTGTTACTGTTTTCTGCACAAAAGCGATTCTGCCAAGCAATGTGAACACTTCTGCTTCCCAGGCACAGAGAAGGTGCTAGCAGGGAATTCTCTGCCTGCCTTTCCCCAGTGCTCTGCAAGCTCTCCAGGACAACAACAAATCTGGGGCTCTGTGCTTTCTTTCATTTTGAACAAGTGTTACTGTTTTCTGCACAAAAGCGATTCTGCGAAGCAATGTGAACACTTCTGCTTCCCAGGCACAGAGAAGGTGCTAGCAGGGAATTCTCTGCCTGCCTTTCCCCAGTGCTCTGCAAGCTCTCCAGGACAACAACAAATCTGGGGCTCTGTGCTTTCTTTCGTTCTGAACAAGTGTTACTGTTTTCTGCACAAAAGCGATTCTGCGAAGCAATGTGAACACTTCTGCTTCCCAGGCACAGAGAAGGTGCTAGCAGGGAATTCTCTGCCTGCCTTTCCCCAGTGCTCTGCAAGCTCTCCAGGACAACATAAAATCTGGGGCTCTGTGCTTTCTTTCGTTCTGAACAAGTGTTACTGTTTTCTGCACAAAAGCGATTCTGCGAAGCAATGTGAACACTTCTGCTTCCCAGGCACAGAGAAGGTGCTAGCAGGGAATTCTCTGCCTGCCTTTCCCCAGTGCTCTGCAAGCTCTCCAGGACAACATAAAATCTGGGGCTCTGTGCTTTCTTTCGTTCTGAACAAGTGTTACTGTTTTCTGCACAAAAGCGATTCTGCCAAGCAATGTGAACACTTCTGCTTCCCAGGCACAGAGAAGGTGCTAGCAGGGAATTCTCTGCCTGCCTTTCCCCAGTGCTCTGCAAGCTCTCCAGGACAACAACAAATCTGGGGCTCTGTGCTTTCTTTCGTTCTGAACAAGTGTTACTGTTTTCTGCACAAAAGCGATTCTGCCAAGCAATGTGAACACTTCTGCTTCCCAGGCACAGAGAAGGTGCTAGCAGGGAATTCTCTGCCTGCCTTTCCCCAGTGCTCTGCAAGCTCTCCAGGACAACATAAAATCTGGGTCTCTGTGCTTTCTTTCGTTCTGAACAAGTGTTACTGTTTTCTGCACAAAAGCGATTCTGCGAAGCAATGTGAACACTTCTGCTTCCCAGGCACAGAGAAGGTGCTAGCAGGGAATTCTCTGCCTGCCTTTCCCCAGTGCTCTGCAAGCTCTCCAGGACAACATAAAATCTGGGGCTCTGTGCTTTCTTTCGTTCTGAACAAGTGTTACTGTTTTCTGCACAAAAGCGATTCTGCGAAGCAATGTGAACACTTCTGCTTCCCAGGCACAGAGAAGGTGCTAGCAGGGAATTCTCTGCCTGCCTTTCCCCAGTGCTCTGCAAGCTCTCCAGGACAACATAAAATCTGGGGCTCTGTGCTTTCTTTCATTTTGAACAAGTGTTACTGTTTTCTGCACAAAAGCGATTCTGCGAAGCAATGTGAACACTTCTGCTTCCCAGGCACAGAGAAGGTGCTAGCAGGGAATTCTCTGCCTGCCTTTCCCCAGTGCTCTGCAAGCTCTCCAGGACAACAACAAATCTGGGGCTCTGTGCTTTCTTTCGTTCTGAACAAGTGTTACTGTTTTCTGCACAAAAGCGATTCTGCCAAGCAATGTGAACAGGCACAGAGAAGGTGCTAGCAGGGAATTCTCTGCCTGCCTTTCCCCAGTGCTCTGCAAGCTCTCCAGGACAACATAAAATCTGGGGCTCTGTGCTTTCTTTCGTTCTGAACAAGTGTTACTGTTTTCTGCACAAAAGCGATTCTGCCAAGCAATGTGAACACTTCTGCTTCCCAGGCACAGAGAAGGTGCTAGCAGGGAATTCTCTGCCTGCCTTTCCCCAGTGCTCTGCAAGCTCTCCAGGACAACATAAAATCTGGGGCTCTGTGCTTTCTTTCGTTCTGAACAAGTGTTACTGTTTTCTGCACAAAAGCGATTCTGCCAAGCAATGTGAACACTTTTGCTTCCCAGGCACAGAGAAGGTGCTAGCAGGGAATTCTCTGCCTGCCTTTCCCCAGTGCTCTGCAAGCTCTCCAGGACAACATAAAATCTGGGGCTCTGTGGTTTCTTTCGTTCTGAACAAGTGTTACTGTTTTCTGCACAAAAGCGATTCTGCCAAGCAATGTGAACACTTCAGCTTCCAGGCACAGAGAAGGTGCTAGCAGGGAATTCTCTGCCTGCCTTTCCCCAGTGCTCCGCAAGCTCTCCAGGACAACATAAAATCTGGGGCTCTGTGCTTTCTTTCGTTCTGAACAAGTGTTACTGTTTTCTGCACAAAAGCGATTCTGCCAAGCAATGTGAACAGGCACAGAGAAGGTGCTAGCAGGGAATTCTCTGCCTGCCTTTCCCCAGTGCTCTACAAGCTCTCCAGGACAACATAAAATCTGGGGCTCTATGCTTTCTTTCGTTCTGAACAAGTGTTACTGTTTTCTGCACAAAAGCGATTCTGCCAAGCAATGTGAACACTTCAGCTTCCAGGCCCAGAGAAGGTGCTAGCAGGGAATTCTCTGCCTGCCTTTCCCCAGTGCTCTGCAAGCTCTCCAGGACAACATAAAATCTGGGGCTCTGTGCTTTCTTTCGTTCTGAACAAGTGTTACTGTTTTCTGCACAAAAGCGATTCTGCCAAGCAATGTGAACAGGCACAGAGAAGGGGCTAGCAGGGAATTCTCTGCCTGCCTTTCCCCAGTGCTCTGCAAGCTCTCCAGGACAATATAAAATCTGGGGCTCTGTGCTTTCTTTCGTTCTGAACAAGTGTTACTGTTTTCTGCACAAAAGCGATTCTGCCAAGCAATGTGAACACTTCAGCTTCCAGGCACAGAGAAGGTGCTAGCAGGGAATTCTCTGCCTGCCTTTCCCCAGTGCTCTGCAAGCTCTCCAGGACAACATAAAATCTGGGGCTCTGTGCTTTCTTTCGTTCTGAACAAGTGTTACTGTTTTCTGCACAAAAGCGATTCTGCGAAGCAATGTGAACACTTCTGCTTCCCAGGCACAGAGAAGGTGCTAGCAGGGAATTCTCTGCCTGCCTTTCCCCAGTGCTCTGCAAGCTCTCCAGGACAACATAAAATCTGGGGCTCTGTGCTTTCTTTCGTTCTGAACAAGTGTTACTGTTTTCTGCACAAAAGCGATTCTGCGAAGCAATGTGAACACTTCTGCTTCCCAGGCACAGAGAAGGTGCTAGCAGGGAATTCTCTGCCTGCCTTTCCCCAGTGCTCTGCAAGCTCTCCAGGACAACAACAAATCTGGGGCTCTGTGCTTTCTTTCATTTTGAACAAGTGTTACTGTTTTCTGCACAAAAGCGATTCTGCGAAGCAATGTGAACACTTCTGCTTCCCAGGCACAGAGAAGGTGCTAGCAGGGAATTCTCTGCCTGCCTTTCCCCAGTGCTCTGCAAGCTCTCCAGGACAACAACAAATCTGGGGCTCTGTGCTTTCTTTCGTTCTGAACAAGTGTTACTGTTTTCTGCACAAAAGCGATTCTGCCAAGCAATGTGAACACTTCTGCTTCCCAGGCACAGAGAAGGTGCTAGCAGGGAATTCTGTGCCTGCCTTTCCCCAGTGCTCTGCAAGCTCTCCAGGACAACAACAAATCTGGGGCTCTAGCTTTCTTTCGTTCTGAACAAGTGTTACTGTTTTCTGCACAAAAGCGATTCTGCGAAGCAATGTGAACACTTCTGCTTCCCAGGCACAGAGAAGGTGCTAGCAGGGAATTCTCTGCCTGCCTTTCCCCAGTGCTCTGCAAGCTCTCCAGGACAACAACAAATCTGGGGCTCTGTGCTTTCTTTCGTTCTGAACAAGTGTTACTGTTTTCTGCACAAAAGCGATTCTGCCAAGCAATGTGAACACTTCTGCTTCCCAGGCACAGAGAAGGTGCTAGCAGGGAATTCTCTGCCTGCCTTTCCCCAGTGCTCTGCAAGCTCTCCAGGACAACATAAAATCTGGGTCTCTGTGCTTTCTTTCGTTCTGAACAAGTGTTACTGTTTTCTGCACAAAAGCGATTCTGCCAAGCAATGTGAACACTTCTGCTTCCCAGGCACAGAGAAGGTGCTAGCAGGGAATTCTCTGCCTGCCTTTCCCCAGTGCTCTGCAAGCTCTCCAGGACAACATAAAATCTGGGGCTCTGTGCTTTCTTTCGTTCTGAACAAGTGTTACTGTTTTCTGCACAAAAGCGATTCTGCGAAGCAATGTGAACACTTCTGCTTCCCAGGCACAGAGAAGGTGCTAGCAGGGAATTCTCTGCCTGCCTTTCCCCAGTGCTCTGCAAGCTCTCCAGGACAACATAAAATCTGGGGCTCTGTGCTTTCTTTCGTTCTGAACAAGTGTTACTGTTTTCTGCACAAAAGCGATTCTGCGAAGCAATATGAACACTTCTGCTTCCCAGGCACAGAGAAGGTGCTAGCAGGGAATTCTCTGCCTGCCTTTCCCCAGTGCTCTGCAAGCTCTCCAGGACAACAACAAATCTGGGGCTCTGTGCTTTCTTTCATTTTGAACAAGTGTTACTGTTTTCTGCACAAAAGCGATTCTGCGAAGCAATGTGAACACTTCTGCTTCCCAGGCACAGAGAAGGTGCTAGCAGGGAATTCTCTGCCTGCCTTTCCCCAGTGCTCTGCAAGCTCTCCAGGACAACAACAAATCTGGGGCTCTGTGCTTTCTTTCGTTCTGAACAAGTGTTACTGTTTTCTGCACAAAAGCGATTCTGCCAAGCAATGTGAACAGGCACAGAGAAGGTGCTAGCAGGGAATTCTCTGCCTGCCTTTCCCCAGTGCTCTGCAAGCTCTCCACGACAATATAAAATCTGGGGCTCTGTGCTTTCTTTCGTTCTGAACAAGTGTTACTGTTTTCTGCACAAAAGCGATTCTGCCAAGCAATGTGAACACTTCTGCTTCCCAGGCACAGAGAAGGTGCTAGCAGGGAATTCTCTGCCTGCCTTTCCCCAGTGCTCTGCAAGCTCTCCAGGACAACAACAAATCTGGGGCTCTGTGCTTTCTTTCGTTCTGAACAAGTGTTACTGTTTTCTGCACAAAAGCGATTCTGCGAAGCAATGTGAACACTTCTGCTTCCCAGGCACAGAGAAGGTGCTAGCAGGGAATTCTCTGCCTGCCTTTCCCCAGTGCTCTGCAAGCTCTCCAGGACAACAACAAATCTGGGGCTCTGTGCTTTCTTTCATTTTGAACAAGTGTTACTGTTTTCTGCACAAAAGCGATTCTGCCAAGCAATGTGAACACTTCTGCTTCCCAGGCACAGAGAAGGTGCTAGCAGGGAATTCTCTGCCTGCCTTTCCCCAGTGCTCTGCAAGCTCTCCAGGACAACAACAAATCTGGGGCTCTGTGCTTTCTTTCATTTTGAACAAGTGTTACTGTTTTCTGCACAAAAGCGATTCTGCGAAGCAATGTGAACACTTCTGCTTCCCAGGCACAGAGAAGGTGCTAGCAGGGAATTCTCTGCCTGCCTTTCCCCAGTGCTCTGCAAGCTCTCCAGGACAACATAAAATCTGGGGCTCTGTGCTTTCTTTCGTTCTGAACAAGTGTTACTGTTTTCTGCACAAAAGCGATTCTGCCAAGCAATGTGAACACTTCTGCTTCCCAGGCACAGAGAAGGTGCTAGCAGGGAATTCTCTGCCTGCCTTTCCCCAGTGCTCTGCAAGCTCTCCAGGACAACAACAAATCTGGGGCTCTGTGCTTTCTTTCGTTCTGAACAAGTGTTACTGTTTTCTGCACAAAAGCGATTCTGCGAAGCAATGTGAACACTTCTGCTTCCCAGGCACAGAGAAGGTGCTAGCAGGGAATTCTCTGCCTGCCTTTCCCCAGTGCTCTGCAAGCTCTCCAGGACAACATAAAATCTGGGGCTCTGTGCTTTCTTTCGTTCTGAACAAGTGTTATGGTTTTCTGCACAAAAGCGATTCTGCCAAGCAATGTGAACACTTCTGCTTCCCAGGCACAGAGAAGGTGCTAGCAGGGAATTCTCTGCCTGCCTTTCCCCAGTGCTCTGCAAGCTCTCCAGGACAACATAAAATCTGGGGCTCTGTGCTTTCTTTCGTTCTGAACAAGTGTTACTGTTTTCTGCACAAAAGCGATTCTGCGAAGCAATGTGAACACTTCTGCTTCCCAGGCACAGAGAAGGTGCTAGCAGGGAATTCTCTGCCTGCCTTTCCCCAGTGCTCTGCAAGCTCTCCAGGACAACAACAAATCTGGGGCTCTGTGCTTTCTTTCGTTCTGAACAAGTGTTACTGTTTTCTGCACAAAAGCGGTTCTGCGAAGCAATGTGAACACTTCTGCTTCCCAGGCACAGAGAAGGTGCTAGCAGGGAATTCTCTGCCTGCCTTTCCCCAGTGCTCTGCAAGCTCTCCAGGACAACAACAAATCTGGGGCTCTGTGCTTTCTTTCATTTTGAACAAGTGTTACTGTTTTCTGCACAAAAGCGATTCTGCGAAGCAATGTGAACACTTCTGCTTCCCAGGCACAGAGAAGGTGCTAGCAGGGAATTCTCTGCCTGCCTTTCCCCAGTGCTCTGCAAGCTCTCCAGGACAACATAAAATCTGGGGCTCTGTGCTTTCTTTCGTTCTGAACAAGTGTTACTGTTTTCTGCACAAAAGCGATTCTGCGAAGCAATGTGAACACTTCTGCTTCCCAGGCACAGAGAAGGTGCTAGCAGGGAATTCTCTGCCTGCCTTTCCCCAGTGCTCTGCAAGCTCTCCAGGACAACATAAAATCTGGGTCTCTGTGCTTTCTTTCGTTCTGAACAAGTGTTACTGTTTTCTGCACAAAAGCGGTTCTGCGAAGCAATGTGAACACTTCTGCTTCCCAGGCACAGAGAAGGTGCTAGCAGGGAATTCTCTGCCTGCCTTTCCCCAGTGCTCTGCAAGCTCTCCAGGACAACATAAAATCTGGGGCTCTGTGCTTTCTTTCGTTCTGAACAAGTGTTACTGTTTTCTGCACAAAAGCGATTCTGCCAAGCAATGTGAACACTTCTGCTTCCCAGGCACAGAGAAGGTGCTAGCAGGGAATTCTCTGCCTGCCTTTCCCCAGTGCTCTGCAAGCTCTCCAGGACAACATAAAATCTGGGGCTCTGTGCTTTCTTTCGTTCTGAACAAGTGTTACTGTTTTCTGCACAAAAGCGATTCTGCCAAGCAATGTGAACACTTCTGCTTCCCAGGCACAGAGAAGGTGCTAGCAGGGAATTCTCTGCCTGCCTTTCCCCAGTGCTCTGCAAGCTCTCCAGGACAACAACAAATCTGGGGCTCTGTGCTTTCTTTCGTTCTGAACAAGTGTTACTGTTTTCTGCACAAAAGCGATTCTGCCAAGCAATGTGAACACTTCTGCTTCCCAGGCACAGAGAAGGTGCTAGCAGGGAATTCTCTGCCTGTCTTTCCCCAGTGTTCTGCAAGCTCTCCAGGACAACAACAAATCTGGGGCTCTGTGCTTTCTTTCGTTCTGAACAAGTGTTACTGTTTTCTGCACAAAAGCGATTCTGCGAAGCAATGTGAACACTTCTGCTTCCCAGGCACAGAGAAGGTGCTAGCAGGGAATTCTCTGCCTGCCTTTCCCCAGTGCTCTGCAAGCTCTCCAGGACAACATAAAATCTGGGTCTCTGTGCTTTCTTTCGTTCTGAACAAGTGTTACTGTTTTCTGCACAAAAGCGATTCTGCGAAGCAATGTGAACACTTCTGCTTCCCAGGCACAGAGAAGGTGCTAGCAGGGAATTCTCTGCCTGCCTTTCCCCAGTGCTCTGCAAGCTCTCCAGGACAACAACAAATCTGGGGCTCTGTGCTTTCTTTCGTTCTGAACAAGTGTTACTGTTTTCTGCACAAAAGCGATTCTGCCAAGCAATGTGAACACTTCTGCTTCCCAGGCACAGAGAAGGTGCTAGCAGGGAATTCTCTGCCTGCCTTTCCCCAGTGCTCTGCAAGCTCTCCAGGACAACATAAAATCTGGGGCTCTGTGCTTTCTTTCGTTCTGAACAAGTGTTACTGTTTTCTGCACAAAAGCGATTCTGCCAAGCAATGTGAACACTTCTGCTTCCCAGGCACAGAGAAGGTGCTAGCAGGGAATTCTCTGCCTGCCTTTCCCCAGTGCTCTGCAAGCTCTCCAGGACAACATAAAATCTGGGGCTCTGTGCTTTCTTTCGTTCTGAACAAGTGTTACTGTTTTCTGCACAAAAGCGATTCTGCCAAGCAATGTGAACAGGCACAGAGAAGGTGCTAGCAGGGAATTCTCTGCCTGCCTTTCCCCAGTGCTCTGCAAGCTCTCCAGGACAACATAAAATCTGGGGCTCTGTGCTTTCTTTCGTTCTGAACAAGTGTTACTGTTTTCTGCACAAAAGCGATTCTGCCAAGCAATGTGAACACTTCTGCTTCCCAGGCACAGAGAAGGTGCTAGCAGGGAATTCTCTGCCTGCCTTTCCCCAGTGCTCTGCAAGCTCTCCAGGACAACATAAAATCTGGGGCTCTGTGCTTTCTTTCGTTCTGAACAAGTGTTACTGTTTTCTGCACAAAAGCGATTCTGCCAAGCAATGTGAACACTTCTGCTTCCCAGGCACAGAGAAGGTGCTAGCAGGGAATTCTCTGCCTGCCTTTCCCCAGTGCTCTGCAAGCTCTCCAGGACAACATAAAATCTGGGGCTCTGTGCTTTCTTTCGTTCTGAACAAGTGTTACTGTTTTCTGCACAAAAGCGATTCTGCCAAGCAATGTGAACACTTCAGCTTCCAGGCACAGAGAAGGTGCTAGCAGGGAATTCTCTGCCTGCCTTTCCCCAGTGCTCCGCAAGCTCTCCAGGACAACATAAAATCTGGGGCTCTGTGCTTTCTTTCGTTCTGAACAAGTGTTACTGTTTTCTGCACAAAAGCGATTCTGCCAAGCAATGTGAACAGGCACAGAGAAGGTGCTAGCAGGGAATTCTCTGCCTGCCTTTCCCCAGTGCTCTGCAAGCTCTCCAGGACAACATAAAATCTGGGGCTCTGTGCTTTCTTTCGTTCTGAACAAGTGTTACTGTTTTCTGCACAAAAGCGATTCTGCGAAGCAATGTGAACACTTCAGCTTCCAGGCACAGAGAAGGTGCTAGCAGGGAATTCTCTGCCTGCCTTTCCCCAGTGCTCCGCAAGCTCTCCAGGACAACATAAAATCTGGGGCTCTGTGCTTTCTTTCGTTCTGAACAAGTGTTACTGTTTTCTGCACAAAAGCGATTCTGCGAAGCAATGTGAACACTTCAGCTTCCAGGCACAGAGAAGGTGCTAGCAGGGAATTCTCTGCCTGCCTTTCCCCAGTGCTCCGCAAGCTCTCCAGGACAACATAAAATCTGGGGCTCTGTGCTTTCTTTCGTTCTGAACAAGTGTTACTGTTTTCTGCACAAAAGCGATTCTGCGAAGCAATGTGAACACTTCTGCTTCCCAGGCACAGAGAAGGTGCTAGCAGGGAATTCTCTGCCTGCCTTTCCCCAGTGCTCTGCAAGCTCTCCAGGACAACATAAAATCTGGGGCTCTGTGCTTTCTTTCGTTCTGAACAAGTGTTACTGTTTTCTGCACAAAAGCGATTCTGCGAAGCAATGTGAACACTTCTGCTTCCCAGGCACAGAGAAGGTGCTAGCAGGGAATTCTCTGCCTGCCTTTCCCCAGTGCTCTGCAAGCTCTCCAGGACAACATAAAATCTGGGGCTCTGTGCTTTCTTTCGTTCTGAACAAGTGTTAGTGTTTTCTGCACAAAAGCGATTCTGCCAAGCAATGTGAACACTTCTGCTTCCCAGGCACAGAGAAGGTGCTAGCAGGGAATTCTCTGCCTGCCTTTCCCCAGTGCTCTGCAAGCTCTCCAGGACAACAACAAATCTGGGGCTCTGTGCTTTCTTTCGTTCTGAACAAGTGTTACTGTTTTCTGCACAAAAGCGATTCTGCCAAGCAATGTGAACAGGCACAGAGAAGGTGCTAGCAGGGAATTCTCTGCCTGCCTTTCCCCAGTGCTCTGCAAGCTCTCCAGGACAACATAAAATCTGGGGCTCTGTGCTTTCTTTCGTTCTGAACAAGTGTTACTGTTTTCTGCACAAAAGCGATTCTGCCAAGCAATGTGAACACTTCTGCTTCCCAGGCACAGAGAAGGTGCTAGCAGGGAATTCTCTGCCTGCCTTTCCCCAGTGCTCTGCAAGCTCTCCAGGACAACATAAAATCTGGGGCTCTGTGCTTTCTTTCGTTCTGAACAAGTGTTACTGTTTTCTGCACAAAAGCGATTCTGCCAAGCAATGTGAACACTTCTGCTTCCCAGGCACAGAGAAGGTGCTAGCAGGGAATTCTGTGCCTGCCTTTCCCCAGTGCTCTGCAAGCTCTCCAGGACAACATAAAATCTGGGGCTCTGTGCTTTCTTTCGTTCTGAACAAGTGTTACTGTTTTCTGCACAAAAGCGATTCTGCCAAGCAATGTGAACACTTCTGCTTCCCAGGCACAGAGAAGGTGCTAGCAGGGAATTCTCTGCCTGCCTTTCCCCAGTGCTCTGCAAGCTCTCCAGGACAACATAAAATCTGGGGCTCTGTGCTTTCTTTCGTTCTGAACAAGTGTTACTGTTTTCTGCACAAAAGCGATTCTGCCAAGCAATGTGAACAGGCACAGAGAAGGGGCTAGCAGGGAATTCTCTGCCTGCCTTTCCCCAGTGCTCTGCAAGCTCTCCAGGACAACATAAAATCTGGGGCTCTGTGCTTTCTTTCGTTCTGAACAAGTGTTACTGTTTTCTGCACAAAAGCGATTCTGCCAAGCAATGTGAACACTTCTGCTTCCCAGGCACAGAGAAGGTGCTAGCAGGGAATTCTCTGCCTGCCTTTCCCCAGTGCTCTGCAAGCTCTCCAGGACAACATAAAATCTGGGGCTCTGTGCTTTCTTTCGTTCTGAACAAGTGTTACTGTTTTCTGCACAAAAGCGATTCTGCGAAGCAATGTGAACACTTCTGCTTCCCAGGCACAGAGAAGGTGCTAGCAGGGAATTCTCTGCCTGCCTTTCCCCAGTGCTCTGCAAGCTCTCCAGGACAACATAAAATCTGGGGCTCTGTGCTTTCTTTCGTTCTGAACAAGTGTTACTGTTTTCTGCACAAAAGCGATTCTGCCAAGCAATGTGAACAGGCACAGAGAAGGGGCTAGCAGGGAATTCTCTGCCTGCCTTTCCCCAGTGCTCTGCAAGCTCTCCAGGACAACATAAAATCTGGGGCTCTGTGCTTTCTTTCGTTCTGAACAAGTGTTACTGTTTTCTGCACAAAAGCGATTCTGCCAAGCAATGTGAACACTTCTGCTTCCCAGGCACAGAGAAGGTGCTAGCAGGGAATTCTCTGCCTGCCTTTCCCCAGTGCTCTGCAAGCTCTCCAGGACAACAACAAATCTGGGGCTCTGTGCTTTCTTTCGTTCTGAACAAGTGTTACTGTTTTCTGCACAAAAGCGATTCTGCCAAGCAATGTGAACACTTCTGCTTCCCAGGCACAGAGAAGGTGCTAGCAGGGAATTCTCTGCCTGCCTTTCCCCAGTGCTCTGCAAGCTCTCCAGGACAACATAAAATCTGGGGCTCTGTGCTTTCTTTCGTTCTGAACAAGTGTTACTGTTTTCTGCACAAAAGCGATTCTGCCAAGCAATGTGAACAGGCACAGAGAAGGTGCTAGCAGGGAATTCTCTGCCTGCCTTTCCCCAGTGCTCTGCAAGCTCTCCAGGACAACATAAAATCTGGGGCTCTGTGCTTTCTTTCGTTCTGAACAAGTGTTACTGTTTTCTGCACAAAAGCGATTCTGCCAAGCAATGTGAACACTTCTGCTTCCCAGGCACAGAGAAGGTGCTAGCAGGGAATTCTCTGCCTGCCTTTCCCCAGTGCTCTGCAAGCTCTCCAGGACAACATAAAATCTGGGGCTCTGTGCTTTCTTTCGTTCTGAACAAGTGTTACTGTTTTCTGCACAAAAGCGATTCTGCCAAGCAATGTGAACACTTCAGCTTCCAGGCACAGAGAAGGTGCTAGCAGGGAATTCTCTGCCTGCCTTTCCCCAGTGCTCCGCAAGCTCTCCAGGACAACATAAAATCTGGGGCTCTGTGCTTTCTTTCGTTCTGAACAAGTGTTACTGTTTTCTGCACAAAAGCGATTCTGCCAAGCAATGTGAACAGGCACAGAGAAGGTGCTAGCAGGGAATTCTCTGCCTGCCTTTCCCCAGTGCTCTGCAAGCTCTCCAGGACAACATAAAATCTGGGGCTCTGTGCTTTCTTTCGTTCTGAACAAGTGTTACTGTTTTCTGCACAAAAGCGATTCTGCGAAGCAATGTGAACACTTCAGCTTCCAGGCACAGAGAAGGTGCTAGCAGGGAATTCTCTGCCTGCCTTTCCCCAGTGCTCCGCAAGCTCTCCAGGACAACATAAAATCTGGGGCTCTGTGCTTTCTTTCGTTCTGAACAAGTGTTACTGTTTTCTGCACAAAAGCGATTCTGCGAAGCAATGTGAACACTTCAGCTTCCAGGCACAGAGAAGGTGCTAGCAGGGAATTCTCTGCCTGCCTTTCCCCAGTGCTCCGCAAGCTCTCCAGGACAACATAAAATCTGGGGCTCTGTGCTTTCTTTCGTTCTGAACAAGTGTTACTGTTTTCTGCACAAAAGCGATTCTGCGAAGCAATGTGAACACTTCTGCTTCCCAGGCACAGAGAAGGTGCTAGCAGGGAATTCTCTGCCTGCCTTTCCCCAGTGCTCTGCAAGCTCTCCAGGACAACATAAAATCTGGGGCTCTGTGCTTTCTTTCGTTCTGAACAAGTGTTACTGTTTTCTGCACAAAAGCGATTCTGCGAAGCAATGTGAACACTTCTGCTTCCCAGGCACAGAGAAGGTGCTAGCAGGGAATTCTCTGCCTGCCTTTCCCCAGTGCTCTGCAAGCTCTCCAGGACAACATAAAATCTGGGGCTCTGTGCTTTCTTTCGTTCTGAACAAGTGTTAGTGTTTTCTGCACAAAAGCGATTCTGCCAAGCAATGTGAACACTTCTGCTTCCCAGGCACAGAGAAGGTGCTAGCAGGGAATTCTCTGCCTGCCTTTCCCCAGTGCTCTGCAAGCTCTCCAGGACAACAACAAATCTGGGGCTCTGTGCTTTCTTTCGTTCTGAACAAGTGTTACTGTTTTCTGCACAAAAGCGATTCTGCCAAGCAATGTGAACAGGCACAGAGAAGGTGCTAGCAGGGAATTCTCTGCCTGCCTTTCCCCAGTGCTCTGCAAGCTCTCCAGGACAACATAAAATCTGGGGCTCTGTGCTTTCTTTCGTTCTGAACAAGTGTTACTGTTTTCTGCACAAAAGCGATTCTGCCAAGCAATGTGAACACTTCTGCTTCCCAGGCACAGAGAAGGTGCTAGCAGGGAATTCTCTGCCTGCCTTTCCCCAGTGCTCTGCAAGCTCTCCAGGACAACATAAAATCTGGGGCTCTGTGCTTTCTTTCGTTCTGAACAAGTGTTACTGTTTTCTGCACAAAAGCGATTCTGCCAAGCAATGTGAACACTTCTGCTTCCCAGGCACAGAGAAGGTGCTAGCAGGGAATTCTGTGCCTGCCTTTCCCCAGTGCTCTGCAAGCTCTCCAGGACAACATAAAATCTGGGGCTCTGTGCTTTCTTTCGTTCTGAACAAGTGTTACTGTTTTCTGCACAAAAGCGATTCTGCCAAGCAATGTGAACACTTCTGCTTCCCAGGCACAGAGAAGGTGCTAGCAGGGAATTCTCTGCCTGCCTTTCCCCAGTGCTCTGCAAGCTCTCCAGGACAACATAAAATCTGGGGCTCTGTGCTTTCTTTCGTTCTGAACAAGTGTTACTGTTTTCTGCACAAAAGCGATTCTGCCAAGCAATGTGAACACTTCTGCTTCCCAGGCACAGAGAAGGTGCTAGCAGGGAATTCTCTGCCTGCCTTTCCCCAGTGCTCTGCAAGCTCTCCAGGACAACATAAAATCTGGGGCTCTGTGCTTTCTTTCGTTCTGAACAAGTGTTACTGTTTTCTGCACAAAAGCGATTCTGCCAAGCAATGTGAACAGGCACAGAGAAGGGGCTAGCAGGGAATTCTCTGCCTGCCTTTCCCCAGTGCTCTGCAAGCTCTCCAGGACAACATAAAATCTGGGGCTCTGTGCTTTCTTTCGTTCTGAACAAGTGTTACTGTTTTCTGCACAAAAGCGATTCTGCCAAGCAATGTGAACACTTCTGCTTCCCAGGCACAGAGAAGGTGCTAGCAGGGAATTCTCTGCCTGCCTTTCCCCAGTGCTCTGCAAGCTCTCCAGGACAACAACAAATCTGGGGCTCTGTGCTTTCTTTCGTTCTGAACAAGTGTTACTGTTTTCTGCACAAAAGCGATTCTGCCAAGCAATGTGAACACTTCTGCTTCCCAGGCACAGAGAAGGTGCTAGCAGGGAATTCTCTGCCTGCCTTTCCCCAGTGCTCTGCAAGCTCTCCAGGACAACATAAAATCTGGGGCTCTGTGCTTTCTTTCGTTCTGAACAAGTGTTACTGTTTTCTGCACAAAAGCGATTCTGCCAAGCAATGTGAACAGGCACAGAGAAGGTGCTAGCAGGGAATTCTCTGCCTGCCTTTCCCCAGTGCTCTGCAAGCTCTCCAGGACAACATAAAATCTGGGGCTCTGTGCTTTCTTTCGTTCTGAACAAGTGTTACTGTTTTCTGCACAAAAGCGATTCTGCCAAGCAATGTGAACACTTCTGCTTCCCAGGCACAGAGAAGGTGCTAGCAGGGAATTCTCTGCCTGCCTTTCCCCAGTGCTCTGCAAGCTCTCCAGGACAACATAAAATCTGGGGCTCTGTGCTTTCTTTCGTTCTGAACAAGTGTTACTGTTTTCTGCACAAAAGCGATTCTGCCAAGCAATGTGAACACTTCTGCTTCCCAGGCACAGAGAAGGTGCTAGCAGGGAATTCTCTGCCTGCCTTTCCCCAGTGCTCTGCAAGCTCTCCAGGACAACATAAAATCTGGGGCTCTGTGCTTTCTTTCGTTCTGAACAAGTGTTACTGTTTTCTGCACAAAAGCGATTCTGCCAAGCAATGTGAACACTTCAGCTTCCAGGCACAGAGAAGGTGCTAGCAGGGAATTCTCTGCCTGCCTTTCCCCAGTGCTCCGCAAGCTCTCCAGGACAACATAAAATCTGGGGCTCTGTGCTTTCTTTCGTTCTGAACAAGTGTTACTGTTTTCTGCACAAAAGCGATTCTGCCAAGCAATGTGAACAGGCACAGAGAAGGTGCTAGCAGGGAATTCTCTGCCTGCCTTTCCCCAGTGCTCTGCAAGCTCTCCAGGACAACATAAAATCTGGGGCTCTGTGCTTTCTTTCGTTCTGAACAAGTGTTACTGTTTTCTGCACAAAAGCGATTCTGCGAAGCAATGTGAACACTTCAGCTTCCAGGCACAGAGAAGGTGCTAGCAGGGAATTCTCTGCCTGCCTTTCCCCAGTGCTCCGCAAGCTCTCCAGGACAACATAAAATCTGGGGCTCTGTGCTTTCTTTCGTTCTGAACAAGTGTTACTGTTTTCTGCACAAAAGCGATTCTGCGAAGCAATGTGAACACTTCAGCTTCCAGGCACAGAGAAGGTGCTAGCAGGGAATTCTCTGCCTGCCTTTCCCCAGTGCTCCGCAAGCTCTCCAGGACAACATAAAATCTGGGGCTCTGTGCTTTCTTTCGTTCTGAACAAGTGTTACTGTTTTCTGCACAAAAGCGATTCTGCGAAGCAATGTGAACACTTCTGCTTCCCAGGCACAGAGAAGGTGCTAGCAGGGAATTCTCTGCCTGCCTTTCCCCAGTGCTCTGCAAGCTCTCCAGGACAACATAAAATCTGGGGCTCTGTGCTTTCTTTCGTTCTGAACAAGTGTTACTGTTTTCTGCACAAAAGCGATTCTGCGAAGCAATGTGAACACTTCTGCTTCCCAGGCACAGAGAAGGTGCTAGCAGGGAATTCTCTGCCTGCCTTTCCCCAGTGCTCTGCAAGCTCTCCAGGACAACATAAAATCTGGGGCTCTGTGCTTTCTTTCGTTCTGAACAAGTGTTAGTGTTTTCTGCACAAAAGCGATTCTGCCAAGCAATGTGAACACTTCTGCTTCCCAGGCACAGAGAAGGTGCTAGCAGGGAATTCTCTGCCTGCCTTTCCCCAGTGCTCTGCAAGCTCTCCAGGACAACAACAAATCTGGGGCTCTGTGCTTTCTTTCGTTCTGAACAAGTGTTACTGTTTTCTGCACAAAAGCGATTCTGCCAAGCAATGTGAACAGGCACAGAGAAGGTGCTAGCAGGGAATTCTCTGCCTGCCTTTCCCCAGTGCTCTGCAAGCTCTCCAGGACAACATAAAATCTGGGGCTCTGTGCTTTCTTTCGTTCTGAACAAGTGTTACTGTTTTCTGCACAAAAGCGATTCTGCCAAGCAATGTGAACACTTCTGCTTCCCAGGCACAGAGAAGGTGCTAGCAGGGAATTCTCTGCCTGCCTTTCCCCAGTGCTCTGCAAGCTCTCCAGGACAACATAAAATCTGGGGCTCTGTGCTTTCTTTCGTTCTGAACAAGTGTTACTGTTTTCTGCACAAAAGCGATTCTGCCAAGCAATGTGAACACTTCTGCTTCCCAGGCACAGAGAAGGTGCTAGCAGGGAATTCTCTGCCTGCCTTTCCCCAGTGCTCTGCAAGCTCTCCAGGACAACATAAAATCTGGGGCTCTGTGCTTTCTTTCGTTCTGAACAAGTGTTACTGTTTTCTGCACAAAAGCGATTCTGCGAAGCAATGTGAACACTTCTGCTTCCCAGGCACAGAGAAGGTGCTAGCAGGGAATTCTCTGCCTGCCTTTCCCCAGTGCTCTGCAAGCTCTCCAGGACAACATAAAATCTGGGGCTCTGTGCTTTCTTTCGTTCTGAACAAGTGTTACTGTTTTCTGCACAAAAGCGATTCTGCCAAGCAATGTGAACACTTCTGCTTCCCAGGCACAGAGAAGGTGCTAGCAGGGAATTCTCTGCCTGCCTTTCCCCAGTGCTCTGCAAGCTCTCCAGGACAACATAAAATCTGGGGCTCTGTGCTTTCTTTCGTTCTGAACAAGTGTTAGTGTTTTCTGCACAAAAGCGATTCTGCCAAGCAATGTGAACACTTCTGCTTCCCAGGCACAGAGAAGGTGCTAGCAGGGAATTCTCTGCCTGCCTTTCCCCAGTGCTCTGCAAGCTCTCCAGGACAACAACAAATCTGGGGCTCTGTGCTTTCTTTCGTTCTGAACAAGTGTTACTGTTTTCTGCACAAAAGCGGTTCTGCGAAGCAATGTGAACACTTCTGCTTCCCAGGCACAGAGAAGGTGCTAGCAGGGAATTCTCTGCCTGCCTTTCCCCAGTGCTCTGCAAGCTCTCCAGGACAACAACAAATCTGGGGCTCTGTGCTTTCTTTCATTTTGAACAAGTGTTACTGTTTTCTGCACAAAAGCGATTCTGCGAAGCAATGTGAACACTTCTGCTTCCCAGGCACAGAGAAGGTGCTAGCAGGGAATTCTCTGCCTGCCTTTCCCCAGTGCTCTGCAAGCTCTCCAGGACAACAACAAATCTGGGGCTCTGTGCTTTCTTTCGTTCTGAACAAGTGTTACTGTTTTCTGCACAAAAGCGATTCTGCGAAGCAATGTGAACACTTCTGCTTCCCAGGCACAGAGAAGGTGCTAGCAGGGAATTCTCTGCCTGCCTTTCCCCAGTGCTCTGCAAGCTCTCCAGGACAACATAAAATCTGGGGCTCTGTGCTTTCTTTCGTTCTGAACAAGTGTTACTGTTTTCTGCACAAAAGCGATTCTGCCAAGCAATGTGAACACTTCTGCTTCCCAGGCACAGAGAAGGTGCTAGCAGGGAATTCTCTGCCTGCCTTTCCCCAGTGCTCTGCAAGCTCTCCAGGACAACAACAAATCTGGGGCTCTGTGCTTTCTTTCGTTCTGAACAAGTGTTACTGTTTTCTGCACAAAAGCGATTCTGCCAAGCAATGTGAACACTTCTGCTTCCCAGGCACAGAGAAGGTGCTAGCAGGGAATTCTCTGCCTGCCTTTCCCCAGTGCTCTGCAAGCTCTCCAGGACAACAACAAATCTGGGGCTCTGTGCTTTCTTTCGTTCTGAACAAGTGTTACTGTTTTCTGCACAAAAGCGATTCTGCGAAGCAATGTGAACACTTCTGCTTCCCAGGCACAGAGAAGGTGCTAGCAGGGAATTCTCTGCCTGCCTTTCCCCAGTGCTCTGCAAGCTCTCCAGGACAACATAAAATCTGGGGCTCTGTGCTTTCTTTCGTTCTGAACAAGTGTTACTGTTTTCTGCACAAAAGCGATTCTGCCAAGCAATGTGAACACTTCTGCTTCCCAGGCACAGAGAAGGTGCTAGCAGGGAATTCTCTGCCTGCCTTTCCCCAGTGCTCTGCAAGCTCTCCAGGACAACAACAAATCTGGGGCTCTGTGCTTTCTTTCGTTCTGAACAAGTGTTACTGTTTTCTGCACAAAAGCGATTCTGCCAAGCAATGTGAACACTTCTGCTTCCCAGGCACAGAGAAGGTGCTAGCAGGGAATTCTCTGCCTGCCTTTCCCCAGTGCTCTGCAAGCTCTCCAGGACAACAACAAATCTGGGGCTCTGTGCTTTCTTTCGTTCTGAACAAGTGTTACTGTTTTCTGCACAAAAGCGATTCTGCCAAGCAATGTGAACACTTCTGCTTCCCAGGCACAGAGAAGGTGCTAGCAGGGAATTCTCTGCCTGCCTTTCCCCAGTGCTCTGCAAGCTCTCCAGGACAACATAAAATCTGGGGCTCTGTGCTTTCTTTCGTTCTGAACAAGTGTTACTGTTTTCTGCACAAAAGCGATTCTGCCAAGCAATGTGAACAGGCACAGAGAAGGTGCTAGCAGGGAATTCTCTGCCTGCCTTTCCCCAGTGCTCTGCAAGCTCTCCAGGACAACATAAAATCTGGGGCTCTGTGCTTTCTTTCGTTCTGAACAAGTGTTACTGTTTTCTGCACAAAAGCGATTCTGCCAAGCAATGTGAACACTTCTGCTTCCCAGGCACAGAGAAGGTGCTAGCAGGGAATTCTCTGCCTGCCTTTCCCCAGTGCTCTGCAAGCTCTCCAGGACAACATAAAATCTGGGTCTCTGTGCTTTCTTTCGTTCTGAACAAGTGTTACTGTTTTCTGCACAAAAGCGATTCTGCGAAGCAATGTGAACACTTCTGCTTCCCAGGCACAGAGAAGGTGCTAGCAGGGAATTCTCTGCCTGCCTTTCCCCAGTGCTCCGCAAGCTCTCCAGGACAACATAAAATCTGGGGCTCTGTGCTTTCTTTCGTTCTGAACAAGTGTTACTGTTTTCTGCACAAAAGCGATTCTGCCAAGCAATGTGAACAGGCACAGAGAAGGTGCTAGCAGGGAATTCTCTGCCTGCCTTTCCCCAGTGCTCTGCAAGCTCTCCAGGACAACAACAAATCTGGGTCTCTGTGCTTTCTTTCGTTCTGAACAAGTGTTACTGTTTTCTGCACAAAAGCGATTCTGCGAAGCAATGTGAACACTTCTGCTTCCCAGGCACAGAGAAGGTGCTAGCAGGGAATTCTCTGCCTGCCTTTCCCCAGTGCTCTGCAAGCTCTCCAGGACAACAACAAATCTGGGGCTCTGTGCTTTCTTTCGTTCTGAACAAGTGTTACTGTTTTCTGCACAAAAGCGATTCTGCGAAGCAATGTGAACACTTCTGCTTCCCAGGCACAGAGAAGGTGCTAGCAGGGAATTCTCTGCCTGCCTTTCCCCAGTGCTCTGCAAGCTCTCCAGGACAACATAAAATCTGGGGCTCTGTGCTTTCTTTCGTTCTGAACAAGTGTTACTGTTTTCTGCACAAAAGCGATTCTGCCAAGCAATGTGAACACTTCTGCTTCCCAGGCACAGAGAAGGTGCTAGCAGGGAATTCTCTGCCTGCCTTTCCCCAGTGCTCTGCAAGCTCTCCAGGACAACAACAAATCTGGGGCTCTGTGCTTTCTTTCGTTCTGAACAAGTGTTACTGTTTTCTGCACAAAAGCGATTCTGCCAAGCAATGTGAACACTTCTGCTTCCCAGGCACAGAGAAGGTGCTAGCAGGGAATTCTCTGCCTGCCTTTCCCCAGTGCTCTGCAAGCTCTCCAGGACAACAACAAATCTGGGGCTCTGTGCTTTCTTTCGTTCTGAACAAGTGTTACTGTTTTCTGCACAAAAGCGATTCTGCCAAGCAATGTGAACACTTCTGCTTCCCAGGCACAGAGAAGGTGCTAGCAGGGAATTCTCTGCCTGCCTTTCCCCAGTGCTCTGCAAGCTCTCCAGGACAACATAAAATCTGGGGCTCTGTGCTTTCTTTCGTTCTGAACAAGTGTTACTGTTTTCTGCACAAAAGCGATTCTGCCAAGCAATGTGAACAGGCACAGAGAAGGTGCTAGCAGGGAATTCTCTGCCTGCCTTTCCCCAGTGCTCTGCAAGCTCTCCAGGACAACATAAAATCTGGGGCTCTGTGCTTTCTTTCGTTCTGAACAAGTGTTACTGTTTTCTGCACAAAAGCGATTCTGCCAAGCAATGTGAACACTTCTGCTTCCCAGGCACAGAGAAGGTGCTAGCAGGGAATTCTCTGCCTGCCTTTCCCCAGTGCTCCGCAAGCTCTCCAGGACAACATAAAATCTGGGGCTCTGTGCTTTCTTTCGTTCTGAACAAGTGTTACTGTTTTCTGCACAAAAGCGATTCTGCCAAGCAATGTGAACAGGCACAGAGAAGGTGCTAGCAGGGAATTCTCTGCCTGCCTTTCCCCAGTGCTCTGCAAGCTCTCCAGGACAACATAAAATCTGGGGCTCTGTGCTTTCTTTCGTTCTGAACAAGTGTTACTGTTTTCTGCACAAAAGCGATTCTGCGAAGCAATGTGAACACTTCAGCTTCCAGGCACAGAGAAGGTGCTAGCAGGGAATTCTCTGCCTGCCTTTCCCCAGTGCTCCGCAAGCTCTCCAGGACAACATAAAATCTGGGGCTCTGTGCTTTCTTTCGTTCTGAACAAGTGTTACTGTTTTCTGCACAAAAGCGATTCTGCCAAGCAATGTGAACACTTCTGCTTCCCAGGCACAGAGAAGGTGCTAGCAGGGAATTCTCTGCCTGCCTTTCCCCAGTGCTCTGCAAGCTCTCCAGGACAACATAAAATCTGGGGCTCTGTGCTTTCTTTCGTTCTGAACAAGTGTTAGTGTTTTCTGCACAAAAGCGATTCTGCCAAGCAATGTGAACACTTCTGCTTCCCAGGCACAGAGAAGGTGCTAGCAGGGAATTCTCTGCCTGCCTTTCCCCAGTGCTCTGCAAGCTCTCCAGGACAACAACAAATCTGGGGCTCTGTGCTTTCTTTCGTTCTGAACAAGTGTTACTGTTTTCTGCACAAAAGCGATTCTGCCAAGCAATGTGAACAGGCACAGAGAAGGTGCTAGCAGGGAATTCTCTGCCTGCCTTTCCCCAGTGCTCTGCAAGCTCTCCAGGACAACATAAAATCTGGGGCTCTATGCTTTCTTTCGTTCTGAACAAGTGTTACTGTTTTCTGCACAAAAGCGATTCTGCGAAGCAATGTGAACACTTCTGCTTCCCAGGCACAGAGAAGGTGCTAGCAGGGAATTCTCTGCCTGCCTTTCCCCAGTGCTCTGCAAGCTCTCCAGGACAACATAAAATCTGGGGCTCTGTGCTTTCTTTCGTTCTGAACAAGTGTTACTGTTTTCTGCACAAAAGCGATTCTGCCAAGCAATGTGAACAGGCACAGAGAAGGGGCTAGCAGGGAATTCTCTGCCTGCCTTTCCCCAGTGCTCTGCAAGCTCTCCAGGACAATATAAAATCTGGGGCTCTGTCTGGGGCTCTGTGCTTTCTTTCGTTCTGAACAAGTGTTACTGTTTTCTGCACAAAAGCGATTCTGCGAAGCAATGTGAACACTTCTGCTTCCCAGGCACAGAGAAGGTGCTAGCAGGGAATTCTCTGCCTGCCTTTCCCCAGTGCTCTGCAAGCTCTCCAGGACAACATAAAATCTGGGGCTCTGTGCTTTCTTTCGTTCTGAACAAGTGTTACTGTTTTCTGCACAAAAGCGATTCTGCGAAGCAATGTGAACACTTCTGCTTCCCAGGCACAGAGAAGGTGCTAGCAGGGAATTCTCTGCCTGCCTTTCCCCAGTGCTCTGCAAGCTCTCCAGGACAACAACAAATCTGGGGCTCTGTGCTTTCTTTCATTTTGAACAAGTGTTACTGTTTTCTGCACAAAAGCGATTCTGCGAAAGCAATGTGAACACTTCTGCTTCCCAGGCACAGAGAAGGTGCTAGCAGGGAATTCTCCTGCCTGCCTTTCCCCAGTGCTCTGCAAGCTCTCCAGGACAACAACAAATCTGGGGCTCTGTGCTTTCTTTCGTTCTGAACAAGTGTTACTGTTTTCTGCACAAAAGCGATTCTGCCAAGCAATGTGAACAGGCACAGAGAAGGTGCTAGCAGGGAATTCTCTGCCTGCCTTTCCCAGTGCTCTGCAAGCTCTCCAGGACAATATAAAATCTGGGGCTCTGTGCTTTCTTTCGTTCTGAACAAGTGTTACTGTTTTCTGCACAAAAGCGATTCTGCGAAGCAATGTGAACACTTCTGCTTCCCAGGCACAGAGAAGGTGCTAGCAGGGAATTCTCTGCCTGCCTTTCCCCAGTGCTCTGCAAGCTCTCCAGGACAACAACAAATCTGGGGCTCTGTGCTTTCTTTCGTTCTGAACAAGTGTTACTGTTTTCTGCACAAAAGCGATTCTGCGAAGCAATGTGAACACTTCTGCTTCCCAGGCACAGAGAAGGTGCTAGCAGGGAATTCTCTGCCTGCCTTTCCCCAGTGCTCTGCAAGCTCTCCAGGACAACATAAAATCTGGGTCTCTGTGCTTTCTTTCGTTCTGAACAAGTGTTACTGTTTTCTGCACAAAAGCGATTCTGCCAAGCAATGTGAACACTTCTGCTTCCCAGGCACAGAGAAGGTGCTAGCAGGGAATTCTCTGCCTGCCTTTCCCCAGTGCTCTGCAAGCTCTCCAGGACAACATAAAATCTGGGGCTCTGTGCTTTCTTTCGTTCTGAACAAGTGTTACTGTTTTCTGCACAAAAGCGATTCTGCGAAGCAATGTGAACACTTTCTGCTTCCCAGGCACAGAGAAGGTGCTAGGCAGGGAATTCTCTGCCTGCCTTTCCCCAGTGCTCTGCAAGCTCTCCAGGACAACATAAAATCTGGGGCTCTGTGCTTTCTCTTTGTTCTGAACAAGTGTTACTGTTTTCTGCACAAAAGCGATTCTGCGAAGCAATATGAACACTTCTGCTTCCCAGGCACAGAGAAGGTGCTAGCAGGGAATTCTCTGCCTGCCTTTCCCAGTGCTCTGCAAGCTCTCCAGGACAACAACAAATCTGGGGCTCTGTGCTTTCTTTCATTTCTGAACAAGTGTTACTGTTTTCTGCACAAAAGCGATTCTGCCAAGCAATGTGAACACTTCTGCTTCCCAGGCACAGAGAAGGTGCTAGCAGGGAATTCTCTGCCTGCCTTTCCCCAGTGCTCTGCAAGCTCTCCAGGACAACAACAAATCTGGGGCTCTGTGCTTTCTTTCGTTCTGAACAAGTGTTACTGTTTTCTGCACAAAAGCGATTCTGCCAAGCAATGTGAACAGGCACAGAGAAGGTGCTAGCAGGGAATTCTCTGCCTGCCTTTCCCCAGTGCTCTGCAAGCTCTCCAGGACAACAACAAATCTGGGGCTCTGTGCTTTCTTTCGTTCTGAACAAGTGTTACTGTTTTCTGCACAAAAGCGATTCTGCCAAGCAATGTGAACACTTCTGCTTCCCAGGCACAGAGAAGGTGCTAGCAGGGAATTCTCTGCCTGCCTTTCCCCAGTGCTCTGCAAGCTCTCCAGGACAACATAAAATCTGGGGCTCTGTGCTTTCTTTCGTTCTGAACAAGTGTTACTGTTTTCTGCACAAAAGCGATTCTGCGAAGCAATGTGAACACTTCTGCTTCCCAGGCACAGAGAAGGTGCTAGCAGGGAATTCTCTGCCTGCCTTTCCCCAGTGCTCTGCAAGCTCTCCAGGACAACAACAAATCTGGGGCTCTGTGCTTTCTTTCATTTTGAACAAGTGTTACTGTTTTCTGCACAAAGCGATTCTGCCAAGCAATGTGAACACTTCTGCCTTCCCAGGCACAGAGAAGGTGAGCTAGCAGGGAATTCTCTGCCTGCCTTTCCCCAGTGCTCTGCAAGCTCTCCAGGACAACATAAAATCTGGGGCTCTGTGCTTTCTTTCGTTCTGAACAAGTGTTACTGTTTTCTGCACAAAAGCGATTCTGCGAAGCAATGTGCAACACTTCTGCTTCCCAGGCACAGAGAAGGTGCCTAGCAGGGAATTCTCTGCCTGCCTTTCCCCAGTGCTCTGCAAGCTCTCCAGGACAACAACAAATCTGGGGCTCTGTGCTTTCTTTCATTTTGAACAAGTGTTACTGTTTTCTGCACAAAAGCGATTCTGCCAAGCAATGTGAACACTTCTGCTTCCCAGGCACAGAGAAGGTGCTAGCAGGGAATTCTCTGCCTGCCTTTCCCCAGTGCTCTGCAAGCTCTCCAGGACAACATAAAATCTGGGGCTCTGTGCTTTCTTTCGTTCTGAACAAGTGTTACTGTTTTCTGCACAAAAGCGATTCTGCGAAGCAATGTGAACACTTCTGCTTCCCAGGCACAGAGAAGGTGCTAGCAGGGAATTCTCTGCCTGCCTTTCCCCAGTGCTCTGCAAGCTCTCCAGGACAACAACAAATCTGGGCTCTGTGCTTTCTTTCCGTTCTGAACAAGTGTTTACTGTTTTTCTGCACAAAAGCGATTCTGCGAAGCAATGTGAACACTTCTGCTTCCCAGGCACAGAGAAGGTGCTAGCAGGGAATTCTCTGCCTGCCTTCCCCAGTGCTCTGCCAAGCTCTCCAGGACAACATAAAATCTGGGGCTCTGTGCTTTCTTTCGTTCTGAACAAGTGTTACTGTTTTCTGCACAAAAGCGATTCTGCCAAGGCAATGTGAACACTTCTGCTTCCCAGGCACAGAGAAGGTGCTAGCAGGGAATTCTCTGCCTGCCTTTCCCCAGTGCTCTGCAAGCTCTCCAGGACAACATAAAATCTGGGGGCTCTGTGCTTTCTTTCGTTCTGAACAAGTGTTACTGTTTTCTGCACAAAAGCGGTTTCTGCGAAGCAATGTGAACACTTCTGCTTCCCAGGCACAGAGAAGGTGCTAGCAGGGAATTCTCTGCCTGCCTTTCCCCAGTGCTCTGCAAGCTCTCCAGGACAACAACAAATCTGGGGCTCTGTGCTTTCTTTCATTCTTGAACAAGTGTTACTGTTTTCTGCACAAAAGCGATTCTGCGAAGCAATGTGAACACTTCTGCTTCCCAGGCACAGAGAAGGTGCTAGCAGGGAATTCTCTGCCTGCCTTTCCCCAGTGCTCTGCAAGCTCTCCAGGACAACATAAAATCTGGGGCTCTGTGCTTTCTTTCGTTCTGAACAAGTGTTACTGTTTTCTGCACAAAAGCGATTCTGCAAGCAATGTGAACACTTCTGCTTCCCAGGCACAGAGAAGGTGCTAGCAGGGAATTCTCTGCCTGCCTTTCCCCAGTGCTCTGCAAGCTCTCCAGGACAACAACAAATCTGGGGCTCTGTGCTTTCTTTCGTTCTGAACAAGTGTTACTGTTTTCTGCACAAAAGCGTGTTCTGCGAAGCAATGTGAACACTTCTGCTTCCCAGGCACAGAGAAGGTGCTAGCAGGGAATTCTCTGCCTGCCTTTCCCCAGTGCTCTGCAAGCTCTCCAGGACAACAACAAATCTGGGGCTCTGTGCTTTCTTTCATTTTGAACAAGTGTTACTGTTTTCTGCACAAAAGCGATTCTGCGAAGCAATGTGAACACTTCTGCTTCCCAGGCACAGAGAAGGTGCTAGCAGGGAATTCTCTGCCTGCCTTTCCCCAGTGCTCTGCAAGCTCTCCAGGACAACAACAAATCTGGGGCTCTGTGCTTTCTTTCGTTCTGAACAAGTGTTACTGTTTTCTGCACAAAAGCGATTCTGCAAGCAATGTGAACACTTCTGCTTCCCAGGCACAGAGAAGGTGCTAGCAGGGAATTCTCTGCTGCCTTTCCCCAGTGCTCTGCAAGCTCTCCAGGACAACATAAAATCTGGCGGCTCTGTGCTTTCTTTCGTTCTGAACAAGTGTTACTGTTTTCTGCACAAAAGCGATTCTGCCAAGCAATGTGAACACTTCTGCTTCCCAGGCACAGAGAAGGTGCTAGCAGGGAATTCTCTGCCTGCCTTTCCCCAGTGCTCTGCAAGCTCTCCAGGACAACAACAAATCTGGGGCTCTGTGCTTTCTTTCGTTACTGAACAAGTGTTACTGTTTTCTGCACAAAAGCGATTCTGCCAAGCAATGTGAACACTTCTGCTTCCCAGGCACAGAGAAGGTGCTAGCAGGGAATTCTCTGCCTGCCTTTCCCCAGTGCTCTGCAAGCTCTCCAGGACAACAACAAATCTGGGGCTCTGTGCTTTCTTTCGTTCTGAACAAGTGTTACTGTTTTCTGCACAAAAGCGATTCTGCGAAGCAATGTGAACACTTCTGCTTCCAGGCACAGAGAAGGTGCTAGCAGGGAATTCTCTGCCTGCCTTTCCCCAGTGCTCTGCAAGCTCTCCAGGACAACATAAAATCTGGGGCTCTGTGCTTTCTTTCGTTCTGAACAAGTGTTACTGTTTTCTGCACAAAAGCGATTCTGCCGAAGCAATGTGAACACTTCTGCTTCCCAGGCACAGAGAAGGTGCTAGCAGGGAATTCTCTGCCTGCCTTTCCCCAGTGCTCCTGCAAGCTCTCCAGGACAACAACAAATCTGGGGCTCTGTGCTTTCTTTCGTTCTGAACAAGTGTTACTGTTTTCTGCACAAAAGCGATTCTGCCAAGCAATGTGAACACTTCTGCTTCCCAGGCACAGAGAAGGTGCTAGCAGGGAATTCTCTGCCTGCCTTTCCCCAGTGCTCTGCAAGCTCTCCAGGACAACATAAAATCTGGGGCTCTGTGCTTTCTTTCGTTCTGAACAAGTGTTACTGGTTTTCTGCACAAAAGCGATTCTGCCAAGCAATGTGAACAGGCACAGAGAAGGTGCTAGCAGGAATTCTCTGCCTGCCTTTCCCCAGTGCTCTGCAAGCTCTCCAGGACAACATAAAATCTGGGGCTCTGTGCTTTCTTTCGTTGCTGAACAAGTGTTACTGTTTTCTGCACAAAAGCGATTCTGCCAAGCAATGTGAACACTTCTGCTTCCCAGG